>NC_141602.1:11403798-11560048 GCF_047967505.1 Dipteris shenzhenensis | reverse complement strand
ATGCTTATGCTTATGCATAAGCATAAGCATAAGCTCATGCTTATGCTCATGCGGAAATAGAGAAGGAGCTTATGCGGAATGAGAGAAGGAGCTTGTCATGAGCTTATGCGCAAGTTTCCGCAAGAGCTTATGCGCAAGTTTCCGCAAGTGCTCCTTCTCTTTTTCCGCATAAGCTCCTTCTCTTTTTGCGCATAAGCTCCTTCTCTCATTCCGCATAAGCTCCTTCGCAAGTTTCCGCATGAGCATAAGCATGAGCTTATGCATGAGCTTATGCTTATGCTTATGCATAAGCATAAGCATAAGCTCATGCTTATGCTTATGCTTATGCTTATGCTCATGCTTATGCTCCTTCTCTATTTCCGCATGAGCATAAGCATGAGTTTCCGCAAGTTTCCGCAAGTTTCCGCAAGTGCTCCTTCTCTCTTTCCGCATAAGCTCCTTCTCTTTTTCCGCATGAGCATGAGCATGAGCTTATGCTTATGCTTATGCATGAGCATAAGCATAAGCTCATGCTTATGCTCATTCATGTCCATGAGCTTATGCGTAAGTTTCCGCAAGAGCTTATGCGGAAATAGAGAATGAGAGAAGCATATGCTTCTCTCATTCTCTTTTTCCGCATAAGCTCCTTCTCTTATTCCGCATGCAAGTTTCCGCAAGTTTCCGCATGAGCTCCTTCTCTTATTCCGCATAAGCTCCTTCTCTCATTCTGCATAAGCTCCTTCTCTCATTCCGCATAAGCTCCTTCTCTATTTCCGCATGAGCATAAGCATGAGCTTATGCTTATTCATGAGCATGAGCTAATGCGGAAGTTTCCGCAGGAGCTTATGCAGAAATAGAGAATGAGAGAAGCATATGCGGATCTCATTCTCTTTTTCCGCATAAGCTCTTTCTCTCTTTCCGCATAAGCTCTTTCTCTTTCTCTTTTGCGTGAGCATATGCGGAAATAGAGAATGAGAGAAGCTTATGCTTCTCTCCTCCTCTATTTTCGCGGAAAAAGAGAAGGAGCTTATGCGGAAATAGAGAATGAGAGATGCTTCTCTCCTTCTCTTTTTCTGCATAAGCTCCTTCTCTTTTTCCGCATGAGCATAAGCATGCGGAAACTCATTCTTCTCATGCTTATGCTCATGCATGTGCATGAGCTTATGCTTAAGTTTCCGCATAAGCTCATGCACATGCGTGAGCTTATGCGGAAATAGAGAATGAGAGAAGCATAAGCTCATTCTCTATTTCTGCATAAGCTCATTCTCTATTTCCCACTCTATTTCCCCCTTCTCTCATTTCCCCCTTCTCTCATTCTCTATTTTCCCTCATCTCTTTCCCTTTCTCTCATTCTCTATTTCCTCGTTCTCATTCTTTTCTTTCCTTTACATCTTCTTTCCCTCTTATCTTTCCCTCTTCTTTCCCTCTTTCCTTTCCCTCTTCTTTCCTTTCCCTCTTCTTTCTTCTTGCCTATGCCTATGCCTATGAGAATGCTCATGTTTGTTTATTTGTTTTCTGTTTTCGTGTTTGTGTCTATGTTAGACATGGGATCACGTCGCTCGTCGGACGAGTACGGACAGCCTCGCAGGAGGAGAGCTCACGATCTATATGCTCCAGAGGACTTTGATTCCTCTCAGGCGACTACCCCGAGGACTACCCCTGGTCCGACTCCTCTCGGTCCTAGCACTGTGACTACCCCTGGTCCGACCCCTCTTCCACGTAGCACTGCGACTACCCCTCAGGGGACTCCTTTGCTGGCCGCGCATGGCTTTGTTGGGACTCCCGACGAGTTTGTAGCGCAGATGAGCGATGAGGAGGCAGCGAGATTCTTCTCTCTGCTCTCTCAGAGGACCTCCGCAATTCCTTCCCCTACACCGACGGGTGGACGTACAGCCCAGCCATCCCCTCGCGCCCCTTCGACCGCGGGATCATCACCTGCGCATGCCTCCCGCAAGGGAAGGAAGAGTAGGATGGGCGGCTCATGTTGTGCTGACTCAGGAGATGTAGACGAGTCAGCACACTCACGCTCCTTTAGGTCTCCACTTGGTCCGGAGACACAGTATCAGTCAGGTCCCTTTCCCTCTCCTACTCCCACAGCTACTCCTCGATCCGGAAGCGGTCGCGCAGCTTCCACTCCTTCAGACTCTGCTACCGTCAGTCCCCCTTACTCATCAGGGGATCTCTCCTATCAAATCACATCTGCCGGAGAGATAATAGAAGACAAAAAGGGCAAAGCAGTGATGGCCGCCATGAGGCGGTTGATGAGTCATCACTTCAAGAGCGGCATAAATATCGATTGGCGGTATCAAGATAGCCAAAAGAAGCAGGCGGTGATCGATGAGTTAAAACTCAGATTTCCTAATCCGCCAAATGTGGAGTTTAATAACAGTTATATGCTCGAGCGCATGGGTTTGGTCCTAAAGCATCGCAGATCAACCATGCGTACTTCCATTACAAAGGGGTTGTCTAAACCCAGCTGGGCAGACAAAGCTGATTGGAAGTTCTTGAAGAAGCAGAATAGGGACCATCCTAAAATGTTCGAGGGTCAGAGGAGGGCTGCGAAGAGACGGCTGGATGTCGTAGGTACTTCGCACTTTGGTGCAGGTGGACGGTATGCGTTCGAGGCAACCGTGGTAAGTTTACTTCTTTCCATTTAATGTATTGTTCTATTTGTTTTACTTACATATTACATGCACTTTAGCTAACTCTAACTCTCGTAAATTGGATCCACAGCAAGCTGCGATGGGTCGTCTTCCTACGGATGCAGAGACGCGGCGCGCATTTCGGATAGGAACCAAGCCGTGGTTCATTGAGCAAGAGGCAATGGGAGCGACAGTCGATTGGGCTGAGGTGGCTGCTCGCACGGTATAAGTTTACTCCTGCTTGTAATCTCACTTTTTAATTTAAGTTCCAATCTAATTTTCGATTTATATGGTTCAGTCTCAGGGTCAAAGCTCAAGCGTCCCATCATCAGAGACGAGCGATCAACAGGGGCAAGGATCGGACGCAGGTGCCGATGACGAAGGAGAAGACACAGGTGTCGGGGACGAGGGAGAAGATGCAGGTGCCGAGGACCAGGGAACAGCCCAACAAGACGATTCGGATTCGGATTCGGATTAGTAGTGGTAGTAGCATTTTTCATATCCGCTCGTTAGAGCCATTTTGTATCGCCCTTTCACAGGGTAATTTTGTTTCAAACACAGTTGTATATGTATATGCATTTCTTCCTCATCGTTCACAAGAACAATTTTGTATCACCCTGCAAGCAAGGGAAATTTTGTTATAAAAAACTTTCTTTTGTAATTACAAAAAAAAAAAAATGGTTAGTGGGGCTAAACAGGGCTTCCTTTTGGCCCTGTTTAGCCCCACTAACCATTTTTTTTACCTTCTGTTAATCGTCGCTATATAGCGACGTTTACCAGTGTCGCTATATAGCGACGATTAACAGAGTCGCTATATAGCGACGTTTATATCGTCACTATATAGCGACGTTTACATCGTCGCTATATAGCGACGATTAACAGCGTCGCTATATAGCGACGGTTTATAGCGACGCTCCTTTTCCGACGATTTTAACGACTTTTATAGCGACCTTTGCGCCCGTGAAAAAAAAAAATTTTAATGTAAAAAGCATCGGTATTTCCGTCGGAAAATGACCTATGCCTTGTAGTGTACTCACTTGCTATACACATTTGCAAACTATTAATATATTATTATATGATTTTTTATACTATTTGCAAACTTACATGTGGGCAAAATCACAGGTGTCAAAGCGATCCTATTGTGGTCATACAACAACTGTGCTTTTATTCAAGGGCGTATTTATCCTCATCAACAAGCTTATTACTCAAGATATGAAGTGCATAATTTGTGCACTAGGTGTTTACTTTGTTGTATCAAAATTGTTTGCCACACACACACACATATACACATACCGAGAATTTTCTAATATTATCGCATCTACATTTCTCCGATGGGCACAAAACTTTGTACACACCTGAACCTAGGTCGTATTGACTTGCACACAAAGTGGTGCACCCATCCCATAAGTACTTGTTCAGATAACACACCTCCAAACGTATTTTATGACGATTGTGCATAACACTAGGAACAAAATGGTGTATAATGTGAGATCAACTATGAAAAGCATATCCAATGGACACAAGACTTTGCACGTTCCTCAACCTAGGCATCCCATAAGTACTTAGTCGAATAACACATCTAGGACCACGTTTTTTGACGGTTGTGCATGACACTAAGGCCAAAACAGTGTTTAATGCTTGTTCGACAATGCAAAGCATATTCGATGGGCACAATACTTTGCACACACCTTCAACTAGGTGGAATTGACTTACATGCAAAGTTCTTGATTGGATAACATACCTAGCAGCGTGTTTTTTTACGGATGTGCATGACACGAGCAAAAATAGTATTTAATGCTCGATGGACCATGCAAAGGATATCCGATGAGCACAACACTTTTTGTACACCTCAACCTAGGTGGTATTGAAATGTTCTCAAAGAGGCACACCCATCCGATAAGTACTTGGTCAGATAACACACCCAAGGGCGTGTTTTTTTGCAGATGTCCATATCACTAGGGAAAAAATGGTGTATAATGCGTGATCGACCATGCAAAGCATATCCGATGGTGACAATACTTTTCACGCACCTCAACGTAGTTGAAAGAGACTTGCGTGCAAAGTGGAACCCCCATCCGATTAAGTACTTATTTGAAAAACATGCCTACGGCCATGTTTTTATATGGTTGTGCATGACACAAAGGCAAAAATGGTGTTTTATGCTTGATCAGCAATGTAAAGCATATCCGATGGGCACAATACCTTGCACACACCTTCAACTAGGTGGAATTGACTTACATGCAAAGTGGCATTCCCATATCATAAGTACTTGATCGAATAACACACCTAGCAGTGTCCTGTTTTACGAATGTGCATGACACTAAGGCAAAAATGGTATTTAATGTTCGATCGAACATGCAAAGGATATCCGATGGGCACAATACTTTTCCTACACCTTAACCTAGGTGGTATTGAAATTTTCTTAAAGAGGCACAGCCATCCAATAAGTACTTGGTCAGATAACATACCTAAGGGCGTGTTTTTTTTACGGATGTGCATATCACTAAGTGAAAAACGTTGTATAATGCGTAATCGACCATGCAAATCATATCCGATGGTGACAATACTTCGCACGCATCTCAAAGTAGTTGAAACAGACTTGCGTGCAAACTGGAGCCCCCATCCGATAAGTACTTGTTTGATTAACACACTTAGGACAGTGTTTTTTCATGGTTGTGCATGACACTAAGGCAAAACGGTGTTTTATGCTTGGTCTACAATGCAAAGCATATCCGGTGGGCACAATAATTTGCACACACCTTCAGCTAGGTGGAATTGACCTACATGCAAAGTGGCACACCCATCCCATAAGTGCTTGATCGGATAACATACCTAGCAGCATGTTTTTTTACGGATGTGCATGACACTAGAGCAAAAATAGTATTTAATGCTCGATCGACCATGCAAAGGATATCCAATGGGCACAACACTTTTTGTACACCTCAACCTAGGTGGCATTGAAATGTTCTCAAAGAGGCACACCCATCCGATAAGTACTTGGTCAGATAACACACCTAAGGGCGTGTTTTTTTGCAGATGTGCATATCACTAGGAAAAAAAATGGTGTATAATGCATGATCGACCATGCAAAGCATATCCGATGGTGACAATACTTTGCACGCACTTCAACTTAGTTGAAACGGACATGCATGCAAAGTGGAGCCCTCATCCGATAAGTACTTGTTTGAATAACACACCTAGGACCGTGTTTTTATATGGTTGTGCATGACACTAAGGCAAAAATGGAGTTTTATGCTTGATCGACAATGCAAAGCATATCCGATGGGCACAATACTTTGCAGACACCTTCAACTAGGTGGAATTGACTTACATGCAAAGTGGCATTCCCATCGCATAAGTGCTTGATCGGATAACATACCTAGCAGCGTGTTTTTTTACGGATGTGCATGACACTAAAGCAAAAATGGTATTTAATGCTCGATCGACCATGCAAATCATATTCGATGGGCACAAAGAGGCACACCCATCCGATAAGTACTTGGTCAGATAACATACCTCAGGGCATGTTTTTTTGCTGATGTGCATATCACTATGGGAAAAACATTGTATAATGCGTAGCCGACCATGTAGAGCATATCCGATTGTGACAATACTTTGCACGCATCTCAACGTAGTTGAAACAGACTTGCGTGCAAAGTGGAGCCCCCATCCAATAAGTACTTGTTTGACTAACACACTTAGGACCGTGTTTTTTCATGGTTGTGCATGACACTAAGGCAAAAATGGTGTTTTATGCTTGATCGACAATGCAAAGCATATCCGATGGGCACAATAGGTGGAATTGACTTACATGCAAAGTGGCAAACCCATCTCATAAGTGCTTGATCGAATAACATACCTAGCAGCATGTTTTTTTTACAGATGTGCACGACAATAGAGGAAAAATAGTATTTAATGCTCGATCGACCATGCAGAGGATATTCGATGGGCATAATACTTTTCCTACACCACAACCTAGGTGGTATTGAAATGTTCTCAAAGAGGCACACCCATCCGATAAGTACTTGGTCAGATAACACACCTAAGGGCATGTTTTTTTGCGGATGTGCATACCACTAGGGAAAAAACGGTGTATAATGCGTGATTGGCCATGCAAATCATATCTGATGGTGACAATACTTTTCACACACCTCAACATAGTTGAAAAAGACTTGCGTGCAAAGTGGAGCCCCCATCTGATAAGTACTTGTTTGAATAACACACCTACAACCGTGTTTTTATATGGTTGTGCATGACACTAAGGCAAAAACGGTGTTTTATGCTTGATCGACAATGCAAAGCTTATCCGATGGGCACAATAATTTCCACACACCTTCATCTAGGTGGAATGGACTTACATGCAAAGTGGCATTCCCATCGCATAAGTACTTGATCGGATAACACACCTAGTAGCGTGCCTTTTTACGGATGTGCATGACACTAAGGCAAAAATGGTATTTAATGCTCGATCGACCATGCAAAGCATATCCGATGGGTGCAATACTTTTCCTACGCCTTAACCTAGGTGTTATTGAAATGTTCTTAAAGAGGCACACCCATTCGATAAGTACATGGCCAGATAACATACCTAAGGGCATGTTTTTTGACGGATGTGCATATCACTATGGGAAAAACGTTGTATAATGTGTAATCGACCATGCAGAGCATATCCGATGGTGAAAATACTTTGCACGCATCTCAAACTATTTGAAACAAACTTGCGTGCAAAGTGGAGCCCCCATCCGATAAGTACTTGTTTGATTAACACACTTAGGACCGTGTTTTTTCATGGTTGTGCATGACACTATGGCAAAAATGGTGTTTAATGCTTGATCGACAATGCAAAGCATATCCGATGGGCACAATAATTTGCATAAACCTTCAACTAGGTGAAATTGACTTACTTGCAAAGTGGCATTCCCATCGCATAAGTACTTGATCGGATAACAAACCTAGCAGCGTGTTTTTTTACGGATGTGCATGACACTAAGGCAAAAATGGTATTTAATGCTCGATCGACCATGCAAAGCATATCCGATGGGCACAATACTTTTCCTACACCTTAACCTAGGTGGTATTGAAATGTTCTCAAAGAGGCACACCCATCTGATACGTACTTGGTCAGATAACATACCTAGGGGCATGTTTTTTTGCGGATGTGCATATCACTACGGGAAAAATGTTATATAATGCGTAATCGACCACGCAGAGCATATCCAATGGTGACAATACTTTTCATGCATCTCAACCTAGTTGAAACGGACTTGCGTGCAAACTGCGGCCCCCCTCCGATAAGTACTTGTTTGATTAACACACTTAGGACCGTGTTTTTTCATGGTTGTGGATGACACTAAGGCAAAAAAGGTGTTTTATGCTTGATCGACAATGCAAAGCATATCTGATGGGCACAAAACTTTGCACACACGTTAAACTAGGTGAAATTGACTTACATGCAAAGTGGTACACCCATCCCATAAGTTCTTGATCGGATAACATACCTAGCAGCGTGTTTTTTTTACAGATGTGCATGACACTAGAGCAAAAATAGTATTTCATGCTCGATCGACCATGCAAAGGATATCCGATGGGCACAATACTTTTCCTACACTACAACCTAGGTGATATTGAAATTTTCTCAAAGAGGCACACCCATCCGATAACTACTTGGTCAGATAACACACCTAAGGGCATGTTTTTTTGCGGATGTGCATACCACTAGGGAAAAAACAGTGTATAATGCGTGATTGACCATGCAAATCATATCCGATGGTGACAATACTTTGCACGCACCTCAACGTAGTTGAAACAAACTTGCTTGCAAAGTGGAGCCCCCATCCGATAAGTACTTCTTTGAATAACACACCTACGGCCGTGTTTTTATATGGTTGTGCATGACACTAAGGTAAAAACGTTGTTTTATGCTTGATCGACAATGCAAAGCATATCCGATGGGCACAATACCTTACATACACCTTCAACTAGTTGGAATCTACTTACATGCAAAGTGGCATTCCCATCGCATAAGTACTTGATTAGATAACACACCTAGCAGCGTGCTTTTTTACGAATGTGCATGACACTAAGGCAAAAATGGTATTTAATGCTCGATTGACCATGCAAAGGATATCCGATGGGCACAATACTTTTCCTATGCCTTAAACTAGGTGGTATTGAAATTTTCTTAAAGAGGCACACCCATCCGATAAGTACTTGGTCAGATAACATACCTAAGGGCGTGTTTTTTTGCGGATGTGCATATCACTAAGTGAAAAACGTTGTATAATGCGTAATCGACCATGCAGAGCATATCCGATGCTGCTAATACTTTGCACGCATCTCAACGTAGTTGAAACGGACTTGCGTGCAAACTCGAGCCCCCATCCAATAAGTACTTGTTTAATTAATACACTTAGGACCGTGTTTTTTCATGGTTTTGCATGACACTAAGGCAAAAACGGTGTTTTATGCTTGATCGACAATGCAAAGCATATCTGATGGGCACAATACTTTGCACACACCTTCAACTAGGTGGAATTGACTTACATGAAAAGTGGCACACCCATCCCATAAGTGCTTGATCGGATAACATACCTAGCAACGTGTTTTTTTTTAGTTTTTTTTACGGATGTGCATGACACTAGAGCAAAAATAGTATTCAATGCTCGATCGACCATGCAAAGGATATCCGATGGGCACAACACTTTTCCTACAGTGCAACCTAGGTGGTATTGAAATGTTCTCAAAGAGGCACACCCATCCGATAAGTACTTAGTCAGATAACACACCTAAGGGCGTGTTTTTTTGCGGATGTGCATATCATTAGGAAAAAACAGTGTATAATGCATGATCGACCATGCAAATCATATCCGATGGTGACAATACTTTTGCGCACACCTCAAAATAGTTGAAAGGGACTTGCGTGCAAAGTGGATCCCCCATCCGATAAGTAGTTGTTTGATTAACACACATAGGACCATGTGTTTTCAAGGTTGTGCATGACACTAAGGAAAAAACGGTGTTTTATGCTTGATCGACAATGCAAAGCATATCCGATGGGCACAATACTTTGCACACACCTTCAACTAGGTGGAATTGGCTTACGTGCAAACTGGCACTCCCATCCCATAAGTGCTTGATTGGATAACATACCTAGCAGCGTGTTTTTTTACGGATGTGCATGACACTAGAGCAAAAATAGTATTTATTGCTCGATCGATCATGCAAAGGATATCCGATGGGCACAATACTTTTTGTATGCCTCAACCTAGGTGGTATTGGAATGTTCTGAAAGACGCACACCCATCAGATAAGTACTCGGTCAGATAACACACCTAACGGCCTGTTTTTTTGCGAATGTGCATATCACTTGGGAAAAAATGGTGTATAATGCGTGATTGACCATCCAAAGCATATCCGATGGTGACAATACTTTGCACGCACCTCAAAGTAGTTGAAACAGACTTTCGTGCAAAGTGGAGCCCCCATCCGATAAGTACTTGTTTGAATAACACACCTAGGACCGTGTTTTTTCATGGTTGTGCATGACACTAAGGCAAAAACGGTGTTTTATGCTTGATCGAGAATGCAAACCATATCCGATGGGCACAATACTTTCCACACACTTTCAACTAGGTTGAATTAACTTACATGCAAAGTGGCACACCCATCTCATAAGTGCTTGATTGGATAACATACCTAGCAGAGCGTGTTTTTTTACGGATGTGCATGACACTAGAGTAAAAATAGTATTTAATGCTCGATCGACCATGCAAAGGATATCCGATGGGCACAACACTTTTTGTACACCTCAACCTAGGTGGTATTGAAATGTTCTTAATGAGGCACACCCATCCGATAAGTACTTGGTCAGATAACACACCTAATGGTGTGTTTTTTTGCGGATGTCCATATCACTAGGGAAAAAATGGTGTATAATGCGTGATCGACCATGCAAAGCATATCCGATGGTGAGAATACTTTGCACGCATCTCAACGTAGTTGAGACGGACTTGCGTGCAAAGTGGAGCCCCCATCCGATAAGTACTTATTTGAATAACACACCTACGGCCGTGTTTTTATATGGTTATGCATGATACAAAGGCAAAAACGGTGTTTTATGCTTGATCGACAATGCAAAGCATATCCGATGGGCACAATACTTTGCACACACCTTAAACTAAGTGGAATTGTCTTACATGCAAAGTAGCATTCCCATCGCATAAGTACTTGATGGGATAACACACCTAGCAGCGTGTTTTTTTATGGATGTGCATGACAGTAAGGCAAAGATGGTATTGAATGCTCGATCGACCATGCAAAGCATATCCGATGGACACAATACTTTTCATATACCTTAACCTAGATGGTATTGAAATGTTCTCAAAGAGGCACACCCATCCGATAAGTACTTGGTCAGATAACATACCTAAGGGCATGTTTTTTTGCGGATGTGCATATCACTACAGGAAAAACGTTGTATAATGTGTAATCGGCCATGCAGAGCATATCCAATGGTGACAATACTTTGCACACATCTCAACCTAGTTGAAACAGACTTGCGTGCAAAGTGGAGCCCCCATCCAATAAGTACTTGTTTGATTAACACACTTAGGAGGCCGGATCGTGTTTTTTCATGGTTGTGCATGACACTAAGGCAAAAACGGTGTTTTATGCTTGATCGACAATGCAAAGCATATCCGATGGGAACAATACTTTGCACACACCTTCAACTAGGTGGAATTGATTTACATGCAAAGTGGCACTCCCATCCCATAAGCGCTTGATCAGATAACATACCTAGCAGCGTGTTTTTTTACGGATGTGCATGACACTAGAGCAAAAATAGTATTTAATTCTCGATTGACCATGCAAAGGATATCCAATGGGCACAACACTCTTCTTATGCCTTAACCTAGGTGGTATTGAAATGTTCTCAAAGAGGCACACCCATCTGATAAGTACTTGGTTAGATAACACACCTAAGGGCGTGTTTTTTTGCGGATGTGCATATGACTAGAGAAAAAATGGTGTATAAGGCGTGATCAACCATGCAAAGCATATCCGATGGTGACAATACTTTGCACGCACCTCAACATAGTTGAAACAGACTTGTGTGCAAAGTGGAGCCCCCATCCGATAAGTACTTGTTTGAATATTACACCTAGGACCGTGTTTTTTTATGGTTGTGCATGACACTAAGGCAAAAACGGGGTTTTATGCTTGATCGACAATGCAAAGCATATCCGATGGGCACAATACTTTGGACACACCTTCAACTAGGTGGAATTGACTTACATGCAAAGTGGCACGCCCATCCCATAAGTGCTTGATCGGATAACATACCTAGCCGCGTGTTTTTTTACGGATGTGCATGACACTAGAGCAAGAATAGTATTTAATGCTTGATCGACCATGCAAAGGATATCCGATGGGCACAACACCTTTCGTAGTTGAAATGGACTTGCGTGCAAAGTGGAGCCCCCATCCGATAAGTACTTGTTTGATTAACACACCTAGGACCATGTTTTTTCATGGTTGTGCATGACACTAAGGCAAAAACGTTGTTTTATGCTTGATCGACAATGCAAAGCATATCTGATGGGCACAATACTTTGCACACACCATCAACTAGGTGGAATTGACTTACATGCAAAGTGGCACGCCCATCCCATAAGTGCTTGATCGGATAACATACCTAGGAGCGTGTTTTTTTACGGATGTGCATGACACTAGAGCAAAAATAGTATTTATTGCTCGATCGATCATGCAAAGGATATCCGATGGGCACAAAACTTTTCGTATGCCTCAACCTACGTGGTATTAAAATGTTTTTAAAGAGGAACACCCATCCGATAAGTACTTGGTCAGATAACACACCTAAGGGCGTGTTTTTTTGCGGATGTGCATATCACTAGAAAAAAAAGGGTGTATAAGGCGTGATCGACCATGCAAAGCATATACGATGGTGACAATACTTTGCACGCACCTCAATCTAGTTGAAATGGACTTGCGTACAAAGTGGAGCCTCCATCCAATAAGTACTTATTTGAATAACACACCTAGGGCCGTGTTTTTATATGGTTGTGCATGACACTAAGGCAAAAACGGTGTTTTATGCTTGATCGACAATGCAAAGCATATCCAATGGGCACAATACTTTGCACACACCTTCAACCAGGTGCAATTGACTTACATGCAAAGTGGAATTCCCATCGCATAAGTACTTGATCAGATAACACACTTAGCAGCGTGTTTTTTTTACGGATGTGCATGACACTAAGGCAAAAATGGTATTTAATGCTCGATAGACCATGCAAAGCATATCCAATGGGAACAATACTTTTCCTATGCCTTAACCTAGGTGGTATTGAAATTTTGTCAAAGAGGCACACCCATCCGATAAGTACTTGGTCAGATAACATACCTAAGGGCGTGTTTTTTTGCAGATGTGCATATCACTACGGGAAGAACGTTGTATAATGCATAATCGACCATGCAAAGCATATCTGATGGTGACAATACTTTGCACACATCTCAACCTAGTTGAAATGGAATTGCGTGAAAAGTGGTGCCCCCATCCAATAAGTACTTGTTTGATTAACACACTTAGGACCGTGTTTTTTCATGGTTGTGCATGTGTCCATGATTAAAGCTTTGTATTGAAGTCCATTGAAGGATTTTATTTAAATACTAGGCAAGAAGCCAATCCAAGACAATTATAATCAGAGTCATCACCTCCTATGTCAAATGAGAGTCAAAATATGCACTGGATGTCACCCAAGGGTCAAGGCTTGCCAAGACAATAGGGAGTTAATGCAGATGGCACCTGGCAAGGGACTATCACATTGAGCAATAAGACAATGGGGAGTCAATGCACCCAAGGGGCAAGGCTTGGCAAGATAACTTGTGGGAGTTAATGCAAATGGAACCTGTATTTTGCACTGGATGTCACCTAAGGATCAAGGCTTGGCAAGACAATAAGGAGTTAATGCAGATGGCACCTGGCAAGGGACTATCACATTGAGCAATAAGACAATGGGGAGTCAATGCACCCAAGGGGCAAGGCTTGGCAAGACAAGTGGGAGTCAAATTATGCAGATGGCACCTGGCAAGGGACTGTCGTGACATTGAGCAATAAGACAATGGGGAGTCAAATTATGCAGATGGCACGAATTGAGGCTCTTTAAGAGCAACAATTTAAATTGTAAACGTATGTTCAATCTAGATCATTTTGGATATAAAGACTCTAGCTGAGAGGAACGTCTCTCAATGTAATCATATAATAATAGCTATAATTGCTATTATACCTCTTCGGTTCAATAAAAAACTTGGCTCTTATGGCATCATGTCTTTTTTCTATTTAATAAAAGTTTTAAAAATTTTGTGCATATTGTGAGTGACAATGTTATTTTCATGAAATATTTAAGTCTCCTTTTATGGATTTATAAATTTATCACATCAAGGAAAAATATTAAAAATAATTAAATTAACAAATAACTTAGATATAGCTAGAATTTCTAATATAGGATTATTTCAAATTCTTGCATGTTGGTGCAAAAGTATAGATTGAAAAAATAATATTTTTATGTGAATATGATAGTGTCACAAAGTGAACTTTTGATTTGGGAAGAATATTTTCAGAAAGTAAAATTTTGATTTGGGAAGGATATTTTCACAAATTAAAGTTTTCATTTGGGAAGGATTTTTGGGCTTCGTCCAAAAACAACACAAAAAGTCCAAAATTAATGAAATAGGTGTTTAGAATGGTTTTGAAACGAGAACCTCAGTATTTGAGTTTTGGTAGAGAGGAGGTTTCAATCCTCTCCAATCCTTTAAAAGAGGTTAATGACAATGTTATCTTGGCCATTCTCAAGTAATGTTTATTTATTTGTTGCTACTTCAATGAGCTAACATTTGTTTATTTGTTTACAGTGTAGTTATATATCAGTTTCCTAGTGTAGAATGCAAATCAATTCTATGAGCTAACGTTTGTTTATTTCTTGGTGCAGTGTAGTTATTTCTCAGCTTCCTAGTGCAGTGCAGCATCATGTCTACATGCTCGATGCTCTCCTTTCTTCTATTCTTAGCTCTCCTCAAAAGACTATAGAGATGTTTGTACCTGGTTAATCCCTTTGAATTTAGATGGGGTGCGAGTCATCTTTATGCCTTATCATGAGGAGTAAGTATCAACTATAACCTTATTTTTACTATTTCTTTGGCAAGTTTGTGTAAAACAATAATCATTTTTATTCTGGTCGTGTAGCTCACATTGGAGTCTGATCGCTTGGGACCTTGAAGTCAACCGTTTGTGGTTTGTGAATTCAATGGAAGGCTATCATGCCAACTCCCCAAGGTAATTATTCTCTTAATATTTTTGTTACTTTCTTATTTTGTATCTTATGATCATGACATATTAATATATTTAATTTGTCATGATGGACAGTGCTGCATATCGGCTAGTATCTACTGTCAGAACAACCATGGAGCAACAAGACCAAGTAGAATTCAAAAGACATCTACTAGTGGAGCAAAAAGATGGACACAGTTGTGGGTGGAGAGTTGCCTACAACTGCATGTTGTTTCTTAGAGAGATTTTTGATTTGGAGTTACCAGTCAAAATGGAATCATATACAGAAGCCGATCTGCTAGCGTTTTGGGCTGAGAGTATTCAGCGTCTAATTGCTACTATTGGGAAACAACTTGAAAATATGACTACATTGCAGCATGTATAAAACCTTATCTTTATACTTGTATGCTTGTTCAAGCCTTTAATTGGGATGTGTAAATCTCATAAACTTTTAATATTTTCCTCCAAGAGGAGAAGAGACTGAGTCTAATGAAAGCATGCTATCTTTATACTTCTATGATTATTTAAACCTTTATTTTTATTTGGGATGTGTAAATCTCATAACTTTTTAAAATTTTCCTCCAAGAGGAGGAGAGACTCAGTCTAATGAAAGCATGTATGAGACCTTACTTTTTAAATTTTTGCTCCAAGAGGAGGAGAGACTCACTCTAATGAAAGCATGTATGAAACCTTATCTGCTTGTTTAAGCCTTTATTTGGGATGTGTACATCGCATAACTTTTTTATATTTTTATAGCAGAAGGAGGATGTAGAAGACATAGCAAGTGAAGAAGAATACGATGTAGACTACTCTCTCAATAAGATGAGTCATGAAAATATGAATCTATTGGAGCAGATTGGAAGTTCATTCACCGCTATGTTGTTAATTCGACAACAACCTCATTTTTTTGAATTTGGTCAAGAAGAGATTTTAATCCTCTTGAATCCTAAGAAAGAGATTAATGTCAAAGTCATATATTACAACCATCCTCGGTTTGATGTAGCCTTTTCCTTGGCTTTATACTTTGCTTATTTTGATTAAACCCAAGAAGCTAATACTTTTTTTTTTAATATAGTAATGTTATAGCAAATTTTCTGCAAAATATACAAAGCGTTTCATATATGCTCGATCCTCGTATTTCGAAAGTGCTTAGCAACAAAGAAGAAACCATAGAGGATGTTTGCAAGTGGTTGAAGCTCGTTCCTATGAATGAGGCACGAGTTATTTTTACAGCATATTATGAGAAGTAAGCATCAAACCCTACTTGTTTTTTCTATTGCATTGCTAGAATTGTCTCAAACACAGTAATTATTCTTCATTGATAATGTAGCTCACATTGGAGTCTGGTAGTCATGGACATCTTTGCTAAGAGGTGCTTCTTTGCCAACTCAATGACATCCATCCATGGCACTATGTTAGAGTAAGTATAGACTACACTTGTTGTCACTTCTTGACATGTAGATTGATATGCAATGCACATATTTACTGTTGTTATATCAGCTAGATAGTTAGTAGGTGCTATCGACATAGTAATGTGGCAATGTGACTTGGCACAACAAATAGAGTATATAACATGTTAGGTATCATATCAAGAGGATAGCCACATCTATAATTGTGGATAGAGGGTGGGCTACAATTGCTTTTTGGTACTTGGTCAAATTTTTGAGATACAAAATGGCACCACACTGTCAACATATACGGATTTGCATCTCTATGCATTTATAACACGTACCATTCGAGTAATCATTAAGGGCGACATTATGGACCCTCCCACAAGGCAAATAGATAATCGCTCAGAGGAGTGCGAAATGAATGCCGTCAAAGAGTCAAAGGGGATAGAAGACCTCAAATCTACAAACATGGCTTCATTGGAAGAATTAGGAAGATCTTTTAATGTTAGGGTTATGATTCAACATAGACCTCAGTATCTTGAATTTGGGGGAGAGGAGATTTCAATCCTCTCTAGAGCTTCAAATGAGGTCAATAACAACGTTATGATGGCCATTCTCACGTTTGATACAAACTTTTTCTCTGCTTGATAATTCAATATTTTGATTAAATCTAATAATCTAATATTCATTTATTTGTTGGTGCAGTATAGTTATCTCACGATTTTGTAGAGCTGTACAAAATCGTGTGTATATGTTGGATTCCCTCCTTTCTCCTATACTTAGCGATAGCAAAAAGACGATAGCTGATGTTTGTAAATGGTTACAGCCTTTATATTTACAGGCGTGCAAGTCCTATTTATGGCATATCACGAGATGTAAGTATCATGGCAACCTTTATTTTCATCTTATACTAGCAACATTGTGTTAAATAATAATGGTTCTTAATTATTCATGTAGGGAACATTGGAGTTTGGTGGTTTGGGACCTTGAAGACAACTATTGTTGGTTTGTTAACTCGATTGCAGGCTTTCATGGCCTAGTGCAAACGTAAGTATTCTATTAATCTGTTGTTACTTCTATATTATGTACCTTATGTAATAGACACACTAAGCTTTTTTAATATGTCATGATGAGCAGGTCGATTGAGAAGTTGGTATCTGCTATCAGAGAAACAAGACAGTACAAAGACTCGCTAGACTTCCAAAAGCGTTTAGTAGTAGAGCAGGAAGATGGGCATAGTTGTGGGTGGAGAGTTGCCTACAACTGCATGTTGATTTTCAAAGAAATTTTCTCACTTAAGCCACAGATCTCATCGGAAGACTCTTTGGAGCTCAAATATTTAGAGGAGGATATACAATTGTTTAGGGCTGAAATCATTCGAGACCTAATTGTTGCCATTAGAATACAATGTGCAACTGAAGCAATATCAAAGCTTGCATTTAAGGAAGAGGAGACTGAGTCTACTGTGAAAGCACTGCACACCACAGAAGAAGTAGAGACTCAGTGTACACCTACAACACCACAGCCTCCACTGGAAGCATCAGAAGAGTTGCCATAGCCTCCGTGTGAGGATTGTGGGAGAGAGGGAAGGAGTCTCACTTGTGGCTTTCTCACATGCACAATGGGGGAATACACACAAAGGTGGAGGCTGAAAACAGTTTTCCTCTTCTTAGTTGTGAAAGCCAAAAGAACTCTAGTACAAAGAAATAGAAGAACCCTATATGTGGGTCTCAAACCAAACTCAACTAACTAAGGTGGCATACTAACTGAGCCACAAACTAGAGTAGATAAGGATAGCTGTCATCCAGCTATTATTCGTGGGCGGTGTACCAACCGCATCTCCAGCTAATAGGTCGGTGAGATAAATGCACAACAGTCACCCTGGCATATCGCGAGTGGAGCTCGATATCTCAACACTCCCCCTCGAGCTCAATCCCAATTCCTGCACACCAAGCAGGTCTCTGAACTTGCACAGCTTCTCTGCGCCCAATGCTTTCGTGAAGATGTCAGCTACCTGATCCTCTATGCTGACATAAACTAGATCAATGAGACCTAGTAAAACCTTCTCCCGCACATAGTGATAATGCACCTCAATGTGCTTTGTTCTGGCATGAAAGACTTGGTTCTTTGCCAAATGTATACTACTCATGTTGTCATAATAAATGACAACTGGCCCATCTGTAGACTGATGCATATCATAGAGTAGCTTATGCAACCAAGCTACCTCACATGCAGCCATTGCTGCACCCCTGTACTCAGCCTCTGTGCTCGACAAGGCAACTGTAGGCTGTTTCTTGCTGCTCCAAGTGACTGCAGCACTCCCAAAAGAGAACACATATCTACTGGTAGATCGTCTATCAGAAATGCTACCAGCCCAATCAGCATCAGTGTATCCATGCAACTGTATCTGAACCCCAGCCTCATAAAATAGTCCATACTGCAATGTGGACTTCACATACCTGAGTATGCGTCTAGCCGCATCCAAATGCGGTTTCCTTGGAGCCTGCATAAACTGACTTACCAACCCAACAGCATAGCTCAAATTTGGCCTGGTAATAGTCATGTAAATCAAACTTCCTACTATGCGTCTGTACATAGTAGGGTCTTCCAGAAGCTCACCTGCATCTGTGCTCAGCTTCACATTCTGCTCCAAAGGAACTGAAATAGGCTTACAGCCTGTCATCCCATATTTGGACAGCATGTCCAATCCATACTGCCTCTGCAAGAGCTGTATCCCACTTGGTGATCTAATCACCTCAATGCCCAAGAAATAACGCAGCTCTCCCAAATCCTTCATCTCAAACTTCTGCCTCAATAGCATTTTCACATGAAGGATATCTTGATCACTATCACCTGTGATGATCAAATCATCAACATAAATGACCAGCAGCATAATCCCTTTCTCTGTTTTTCTCACATAGAGTGAGAAATCTGCCTTGGAAATCTGAAAGCCAATAGTGACAAGATACTGTCCTATCTTGTCAGACCATGCTCTAGGTGCTTGCTTCAAGCCATACAAGGCTTTCTTCAACCTGAAACAAACTCAGGATGAATAGCATGAACATAACCTGCTGGCTACTCCATAAAGACCTCTTCTTGCAAATCACTATGCAAGAAGGCATTCTTTACAACCATCTGATGTAAAGACCATCCCTTTGATGCATCCATAGCAATGGCTGCTCTTACGGTTGCCATCCTTGCAACCGGGCTGAAAGTTTCTTCATAATCAATGCCATATGTCTATGCATACCCCTTGACAACTAATCTTGCCTTGTATCTATTCACAGAACCATCTGCATTGTGCTTGATCTTATAAACCCACTTACAGCCAATTGCGTTCTTGCCTTTAGGCAAAGGCACCAATTCCCATGTAGCATTAGCATCCAAGGCATCCATTTCTTCATCCATGGCTTTCTCCCATTTTTCATTTCCCATGGCTTACTCAAAAGAAGTGGGTTCTGGTTCCTGTATCACTTTGACCATATAGGCATAGTGAATGGCTGTAAATCCATCATATTTCAGCCTATCCATAGGATACCTAACCCTGGTAGACCTGCGGAAAATAGGCTCACTTCTAGGTGCTCTCAAAACATCCCTGGTCTTCCTTACTCCAGGTGTAACAACAGAAGGAATACCCAACTCATCATCAATGCTCTGTTCTGAGCCACTGGATTCACCATCCACATAAGAGTGACCTGCATTCACATCAAACATGGGCTGATCTACCTTCTCTTTTCCTTTTCGTGATACCTGCGTACCACTCTCTGCATTGCTTTGAGGGGATTCTCCTGATCTCAATCTGCCTGTCCATGGCGAAGTATGTGAACCACTAGTAGAGGACACTCCAAGTCCACTGATATTTTGTGATTGCTGCTGTGCATTCTGTGCAGCATTACCATTTTGTGCATCTACATCAATCATCACATTTACTAGTTTATACCAGCTGCTCATCTCATCAAAAACATCTCTGCTCACTGTGAACTTGCGTGTAGAAGGGTTATAGCATCTATACCCTTTCTGCTGCAGAGAATAACCAATAAAGACGCACTTCTCAGCTTTTGGATCCAACTTGGACCTCAACTCATCTGGCACATGGACATAGGCAATGCAACCAAAAATCTTCAAATGAGAAATATCTGGTTTCCTACCAGTATACATCTCCTCTGGCATCATGCCATGTATTGCTGCAGTGGGAGTCCTGTTCATTATATAGACTGCTGTAGCAACTGCTTCAGCCCAATAATAATCTGGTAGATCTTTTTCATTTAGCATAGCCCGAGACACCTCTCCAATATGCCTGTTTTTCCTTTCTGCAATTCCATTTTGCTGTGGGGTATGACTGCATGAATATTGGTGCTTTATACCATGCTCCTGCAAGAACCTTGCAAACTCATTTGAGAGGTACTCTCCCCCTCCATCTGACCTTAGGCATTTTATTTGCAGGCCTGTTTCTTTTTCCACCATAGCTTTGAAAACTTTGAAGTGCCCAAACACTTCACTTTTCTTTTTCATAAAATACACCCACAGTTTTCTGCTGAAGTCATCAATAAATGTGACAAAATAGTGACAGCCTCCAATAGATGCAGCTTTTGTAGTCCACACATCAGAGTGGATTAATTCCAATGGCTTTTTACTCTCTTGAACATGCCTAGGAAAAGGTTTCCTTGCCTGTTTCCCAAATTGACAGGCTTCACAAATCTTGTGCATTTCTGCAACCTTGAATTTAGGCAATCCTGTAACAATATTTTGGGCTTGCATTGATTTAAGTCGCTGTATATTAACGTGACCAATGCGTTTGTGCCAGATATCAATATCTGCAACTACACCGGTCCCATGTGCAAACATTGCTGCACTCAATTCAGGCATGTCTGCATCCAACGTAAACATCCTGCCCTTCTTCTTTCCTTTTGCTATCAAGCGACCATTATTTTTCATATCCTCAACAAAGCATCCATGAGGATTAAATCTAACCTGCAAGCCCTGCTCAACCATCTGACCAACAGAAACCAGGTTCTTGGTGATGTTCGGGACATGAAATACATCAGACAAGTATTTCTTTTTCCCATCCTGCATAGACAAAGGAATTTTGCCAATCTGCACAATAGGATGTGCAGTATCATCACCAGTCTCCACAAATCCTGGCTTTTCCATCTTCCTTGCATCTTGCATCCATTCTGCATGACCTGTCATGTGGTTTGATGCACCTGAGTCAACATACCACACATCATTTTGTTCTTCTGCACTTGTCACAGAATTGGTCATATGCTGCACCATAAATAGATGCTCATTTTTGTCATCACCCTGCCTGCTAGAAGATGCATAATTGCCTTGCTGCAATTTTCCACTCATAATGTCATTCTGCTTTTTATAGCAGTCCTTAGCCATATGACCCATTTTGCCACAATAGTAGCATTCAACATTGCTGTTTGCATTTTGGCTTCTCTGCCATCCACCACGGCCTCTTTGGCTCCCCCTGCCTCTAGAGTTACCACGTCCTCCTGCATAGGACTGGTTTTCTTGCGTTTGTTGCATATTCTGATTTCTACCACGGCCTGCTGATCGGCCTCCTCTACCTCTGCCTCTACCTCTGCCAGCATTTGAGTAGAAGACAGTTTCTTTTGAAGTTCCTGCTGAAGAAGATGCACCACCATTTCTCTGCTCTTCAGAAATTAGAAGAGCAATCAGCTCCTCAAAGTCAGGAAATTTTTCACGGATGGCAATGGATGTCTGGATTTGTGCATAATCCTTTCCTAGACCATTCAAGGTCACAGAAACCAAATCATCATCATCCACTGGCGACCCAATGGAAGCAAGTGCATCTGCAATTTTCTTCATTTTCATGTGGTAGTCATTTATGCTCAAATTTTCTCTCTACACATTATGCAACTCCTGTTTGAGTTGCATTTTCCTGGCCTACGTATTTGTGCTATACATTTTTGCCAAAGTATCCCATGCCTCCTTTGGTGTATTTGCATCCTGAATATGCACAATCATGGAGTCCGAAATACTGATAGACAGCCAGTACATAACTTTCCTGGCTCTCTCATGCCATCCTTTGAATGCCTGCATTTCCTGTTGACTAGGAACATTAGGAAGAACAGGTTCTTCTTCATTTCCTATAATGAATTCCCAATAGCCTTTTCCCATCAAGAAATTCGTCATTCTAAACTTCCATGCCTAGAAGTTGTTCTTGTCAAGCTTTTCAGTGACAATCTGTGAAAGAGAATCAGATGCCATTACAGAACACTGCAAAATATTCTGTCACTGCAAAAAACACAGCTTTTGCCTCGCACGGGCAGATCTGCAAAACTGACAAAAGTGGTATTTCACCACACAGTCACTTCCTAGTGACGATTTTGCATTAACAGGCAACAGGCATGAATCTGCAACTCCCAATATCTCTGCACACAGGCATACGATGCAATTTCTGCGGCACCTTTCCACCGACTAGCCGTGCACAGTGGTCGCACAGCAAAAAACAGGGCCTTTTTTTGAGTGCCTGCGAAGAACTTCCGCCTTCAAAACGGGCCCCGAAACGGCCTCAAATCAGAAAAATAAAGTCACTAAAGGCTTCGCCCTCTCCCGTAGCATATACTGCGCTCTTGCCACACCGCGAAGGGCGTCTCAATCTGAAACAGTGCACTCCTGCACTTCTGGCTGTGCTACCTGCAGAGATTTGCTCCCAAACTCGAAATAGGAAAGCAACACTGGTCCTCTTACCAGGACACCACGAACTTGGCTTGCTTTCTTGAGCTCCTTACCATGAACAAGGCTCTGATACCATGTGAAGATTGTGGGAGAGAGGGAAGGAGTCTCACTTGCAGCTTTTTCACATGCACAATGGGGGAATACACACAAAGGTGGAGGCTGAAAACAGTTTTCCTCTTCTTAGTTGTGAAAGCCAAAAGAACTCTAGTACAAAGAAATAGAAGAACCCTATATGTGGGTCTCAAACCAAACTCAACTAACTAAGGTGGCATACCTCGGGGGGGTCACTCATCATATGTAACCCTATCACGTGAGTTCAACAGAAGGATATTTTGTATTTCTAAAATTTAAAGAAATAAATATACATAAGGGACTATTTAAAATAGTTTTGGGAAAAATTTACAGATTTGTATAGAAAAGGGGTACATTTTATTAACAAAATCTTTTATAGATAAGGGATTTTAAATATAGGCCTTGAACGCACGTGATATAGAGGGTTTATACATAGTGACCCCCCCGAGTGGCATACTAACTGAGCCACAAACTAGAGTAGATAAGGATAGCTGTCATCCAGCTATTATTCGTGGGCGGTGTACCAACCGCATCTCCAGCTAACAAGTCGGTGATATAAATGCACAACAGTCACCCTGGCATATCGCGAGTGGTGGAGCTCGATATCTCAACACTCCGCTTGCATTTAAGGAAGAGGATATTGAGTCTACTCCGAAAGCACTACATACTATAGAAGAAGTAGAGACTGAGTGTACATCTAGAGCACCACAGCCTCCATTGGAAGCATCAGAAGAGTTGCCACAATCTCCACTAGAAGCATCAAAAGAGTTGTGATGCATGTATAATGTTGTGTTTGTATATATGCATGAGGAGCATATTCTCATGATGTTGTTTACTCCATGAATATTATGGTTGACATTTATTTGTTGCAATGTATGAATCATGATGTAGTTTTTGTTGATTATACACCAATTTCTGACTTATTACTTAAGTGGCATTTAGTCATGATATTTATATATTTATTTCATGCACACAATTTTATGATATGAATGTGTGATGATGTGATTATTAGGAAATATAACCTTCTGTGATGAGAATTTTGATATGAATATGTGATGATGTAATATTTATAATATATTTCATGGCAAAGTATCAATTCCCAATGCTCCACTCACTTAAAGTACAGCATTCCCAAAGCTCTGCAAAATTTTGTACAGTCTCCACTCACTTAAAGTAGCGCATTTCCAATGCTTCTCTCACTTTATTCCAACCCTTATCCTTATCATAGCGAACACATCGTGCCTTAGTGCACTTGTATTCTTCCATCGTAGTCCTTCCACAAACACTCTCTTATTTCTTACATCCTAGTCCTTCTGATTAACTTCTATTCGTCTTTCACTTTACGTCTTCCCTCACTTTCTATCACTCTTGAAGGAGGGGCAGCTCACTGTGCATCCCTCGCTATCGCTGCCTCACTCTCCTTCTCCCACTTTCCCTCTAAGACAATGACTAGTTACTACCCGACTTCATTTATTGAACTCAAATTCTGTCTTAGATCTCTTTTGTATGGACCAATGAAGGGAAAATCATTCGAGGAGGATATGTCATGCACATGGCTGCTTGATTTGAACTCAGCAGAAGAGGAGAATATCCTTAGCTTTCTTTTTCGCTTCTTTTAATAACGTACTTCTTATGAGAACGAGTCAAATTTTCATACAGGATATGGCGGTGGCTAGAAGCTGTATTGAAAAAAATGGTAAAGATGAGGAAAGCCAAGAGAGAAAAGAAGAGTTGTTGAATGCTTACAAGTCAGCAGAAGATTCAAAACAAGTTGTGAGGAGAGTCTGTGAGGAGATTTGCGATGCAAGCCCTAGTTACGCATGGCCTACAAGTTTAAAGTCTGCTTGTTTTTATGAAGCCAATGCCATAATGGGCACTTTCGAGGACATATGCTCTCTCTAATGACTTAATAGTCAAGTGATGGAAATTTAATTCCATAGAAATTTAAAGTAACTGTGAAATTTAATTCCATAGACTTATGTGTTGCAGGAGCATGGTATAAAGCAGCAATATTCATGCAGTCATACCCCACAGCAAAATGGAATTGCAGAAAGAAAAAACAGGAATATTGGAGAGGTGTCTCGGGCTATGCTAAATGAAAAAGATCTACCAGATTATTATTGGGCTGAAGCAGTTGCTACAGCAGTCTATATAATGAACAGGACTCCCACTGCAGCAATACATGGCATGACGCCAGAGGAGATGTATACTGGTAGGAAACCAGATATTTCTCATTTGAAGATTTTTGGTTGCATTGCTTATGTCCATGTGCCAGATGAGTTGAGGTCCAAGTTGGATCCAAAAGCTGAGAAGTGCATCTTTATTGGTTATTCTCTGCAGCAGAAAGGGTATAGATGCTATAACCCTTCTACACGTAAGTTCACAGTGAGCAGAGATGTTGTTTTTTATGAGATGAGCAGCTGGTATAAACCAATAAATGTGATGATTGATGTAGATGCACAAAATGGTAATGCTGCACAGAATGCACAGCAGCAATCACAAAATATCAGTGGACCTGGAGTGTCCTCTACCAGTGGTTCACATACTTCGCCATGGACAGGCAGATTGAGATCAGGAGAATCCCCTCAAAGCAATGCAGATAGTGGTACACAGGTATCACAAAAAGGAAAAGAGAAGGTAGATCAGCCCATGTTTGATGTGAATGCAGGTCACTCTTATGTGGATGGTGAATCCAGTGGCTCAGAACAGAGCATTGATGATGAGTTGGGTATTCCTTCTGTTGTTACACCTGGAGTAAGGAAGACCAGGGATGTTTTGAGAGCACCTGGAAGTGAGCCTATTTTGCACAGGTCTACCAAGGTTAGGTATCCTGTGGATAGGTTGAAATATGATGGATTTACAGCCATTCACTATGCCTATATGGTCAAAGTGATACAGGAACCAGAACCCACTTCTTTTGAGCAAGCCATGGGAAATGAAAAATGGAAGAAAGCCATGGATGAAGAAATGGATGCCTTGGATGCTAATGCTACATGGGAATTGGTGCCTTTGCCTAAAGGCAAGAATGCAATTGGCTGTAAGTGGGTTTACAAGATCAAGCACAATGCAGATGGTTCTGTGAATAGATACAAGGCAAGATTACTTGTCAAGGGGTATGCACAGACATATGGCATTGATTATGAAGAAACTTTCAGCCCGGTTGCAAGGATGGCAATCGTAAGAGCAGCCATTGCTATGGCTGCATCAAAGGGATGGTCTTTACATCAGATGGATGTAAAGAATGCCTTCTTGCATGGTGATTTGCAAGAAGAGGTCTTTATGGAGCAGCCAGCAGGTTATGTTCATGCTATTCATCCTGAGTTTGTTTGCAGGTTGAAGAAAGCCTTGTATGGCTTGAAGCAAGCACCTAGAGCATGGTCTGACAAGATAGGACAATATCTTGTCACTATTGGCTTTCAGATTTCCAAGGCAGATTTCTCACTCTATGTGAGAAAAACAGAGAAAGGGATTATGCTGCTGGTCATTTATGTTGATGATTTGATCATCACAGGTGATAGTGATCAAGATATCCTTCATGTGAAAATGCTATTGAGGCAGAAGTTTGAGATGAAGGATTTGGGAGAGCTGCGTTATTTCTTGGGCATTGAGGTGATTAGATCACCAAGTGGGATACAGCTCTTGCAGAGGCAGTATGGATTGGACATGCTGTCCAAATATGGGATGACAGGCTGTAAGCCTATTTCAGTTCCTTTGGAGCAGAATGTGAAGCTGAGCACAGATGCAGGTGAGCTTCTGGAAGACCCTAGTATGTACAGACGCATAGTAGGAAGTTTGATTTACATGACTATTACCAGGCCAGATTTGAGCTATGCTGTTGGGTTGGTAAGTCAGTTTATGCAGGCTCCAAGGAAACTGCATTTGGATGCGGCTAGATGCATACTCAGGTATGTAAAGTCCACATTGCAGTATGGACTATTTTATGAGGCTGGGGTTCAGATACAGTTGCATGGATACACTGATGCTAATTAGGCTGGTAGCATTTCTGATAGACGATCTACCAGTGGATATGTGTTCTCTTTTGGGAGTGCTGCAGTCACTTGGAGCAGCAAGAAACAGCCTACAGTTGCCTTGTCGAGCACAGATGCTGAGTACAGGGGTGCAGCAATGGCTGCATGTGAGGTAGCTTGGTTGCATAAGCTACTCTATGATATGCATCAGTCTACAGATGGGCCAGTCATCATTTATTGTGACAACATGAGTAGTATACATTTGGCAAAGAACCCAGTCTTTCATGCCAGAACAAAGCACATTGAGGTGCATTATCACTATGTGCGGGAGAAGGTTTTACTAGGTCTCATTGATCTAGTTTATGTCAGCACAGAGGATTAGGTAGCTGACATCTTCACGAAAGCATTGGGCACAGAGAAGCTGCGCAAGTTCAGAGACCTGCTTGGTGTGCAAGAATTGGGATTGAGCTCGAGGGGGAGTGTTGAGATATCGAGCTCCACCACTCGCGATATGCCAGGGTGACTGTTGTGCATTTATGTCACCGACCTGTTAGCTGGAGATGCGGTTGGTACACCGCCCACGACGAATAATAGCTGGATGACAGCTATCCTTATCTACTCTAGTTTGTGGCTCAGTTAGTATGCCACCTTAGTTAGTTGAGTTTGGTTTGAGACCCACATATAGGGTTCTTCTATTTCTTTGTACGAGAGTTCTTTTGGCTTACACAACTAAGAAGAGAAAAACTGTTTTTTGGCCTCCACCTTCGTGTGTATTCCCCCATTGTGCATGTGAGAAAGCCTCAAGTGAGACTCCTTCCCTCTCTCCCACAATCTTCACATGTGCGTGTAACAATCTAGTGCAAACTATATGTGCAAAAACGTGCATATGCTAGTGAGTGCTCGTGATACAATCTAATCCTAACTAAGGAAGACTTGGTTTTCCAAATCTTGATTTTTGTCAGGGATAGCTTGTGTGTTGATGTAGTAGTGCTTCAGTCGGCTCCCATTTATTATTGTGTTGAATTGGACTCCATCCAATGTTTCTAGCAACACAGCTCCGATGGGATTCATCTTTCGTAGTTGGTATGGTCCTTGACCTAGATACTTTAGTTTTCCCTTGTGTACTTTGGCATTGTATAATAGGACTAAGTTGCCTTCCTTGATGTCTTTATCTTTCAGATTTCTATCAAACCATGCCTTTCTTCTATGTTTTTCTGTTGTCATGGCATGGTAGGCAACTAGTCTTGTCTCTGTATGCTTCTCCAACTAATAGAGCCTTTCTTTCAAGGATTCATGGTCACCCATGCGTTCCTATACTGCGATGCGTAGACTTGGTATTACAAATTCAAGTGGGACCATAGCTTCAAGGCCGTACACCAATTGAAAAGGTGTGTTCCTTGTACTGACCTTGAATGTGGTTCTATATGCCCATAAGGCAGCATTCAGTTTCTCTGCCCAATCAGAATGCTGTGGTTCTACTACCTTAGTGAGGATAATGCATATTATTTTGTTGGTGCATTCTGCTAGTCCATTCCCTTGGGGGTAGTAGGGTGTGCTTTTTCTATGGATTACCATGAAGCCAGACAAGAGTTCTTGGATTACCTCATTGATAAAATGAGTGCCTCGATCCGACACAATTTCAATGGGGCATCCGAATCAAATGATCACAATTTTGTATAAAAATCTTGCTGTGCTTCTGGCATCTGCCTTTCTGACTGCTTTAGCTTCAACCCATTTAGTAAAGTAATCGGTGGCCACAATGATGTAGCGTGCCTGTGTCCCTTTTGCTGTTGGATGTATGGGACCCACATAGTCAATTCCCCATTTTTCAATTGGTTTTTGTGCAACAATTGGTGTTAGGGGATTGAAGTCTTTGTGTTGTGGTTTAATAGTCCATTGGCATACATCACATGTGACCTTTTACATAGCCTCAGGCATCTGCCCATAGTGTTGGCCACCATTAGCCTGCGAGAAGAACTTTTCTTGTTGTGGCTTCCCCTTGGAAGTATCCTCCTGCAATGCCTTCATGGAATTCACTCAGGATTGGCATGATCTCATGAGGCATTACACATCTTCTTAAGATCTGGTCCTTACCCATCTTGTACAGTTGTCCTACGATGAGTTGATAGGGTGCAGCCTTTAGAATCAATTTTCTGGCATCTACTGCTTTCATGTCAGGGGGTGGGGTCTTCCTGACATCAAGTACCCAATGATATCTCCACACCACTCTGGAACAACATCTATTTGAAATAGTGTGGCATTTGGTAAGTCTTATACTCCAGTGCCTTCTTCTCTTGACTTGACCTGAGACATGTGATCGGCAATGTAGTGTTGGGCACCTTTGCAGACCATGATTTTGAAGTTGAATTCTTGAAGCAAGAGGAGCCATTTGGTTATTCTTCTTGTTGTACATGGACAATTCACAAGATAAAGCAATGCTTGATGGTCGGTGTAGAAGACAAAATCATTTTCCAGTAGATAGTGCCAAAATTTCTTTACACTATACACCATTGCTAGGGCTTCTCTTTCTGTGGTTGTATATTTGATCTTTGCATCATTGAGTTATTGACTCGTGAAGTAGTCTTTCTTATGTTCACCAGTTTGACAAAGCACACTCCCAATTGCATACTTGGATCCATCAATATGAACATGAAAATCAATATCCCAATTGGGAGATATAAGGATGGGTGCTGTGATTAGGCGCCACTTTAAAAGCTCAAAGGCTTGTTCGCACTCTTCGGTCCATAAGAACTCCACTAATAATTTGTAAAGTGGTCTAGCTATCATGGCATACCGCAATATGAATCTTCTATAATAGTCGGCATGTCACATAAAGACCTGTACACCTTTGGAATTTGTAGGAGGAGGCAATTCCATGATATTTTTTATTTTGTCCATGTCAGTTGCAATCCCATGTTGAGAGACGATGTGTCCCAAAACAACTCCGTGGGTGACCATGAACTGGCATTTTGTTGGATTTAGGGAGATTCCATACTCCCTGCATTTGATTAGTACTTCTTCAAGACATTTGAAGTGGTCCTTTTTGTTTGAATGGATGCACAAATCATCCAAGGACACCTATAAAAACTTATTCAAAAATGACTTGAAAGCTGTGAACATGACTCGCTGGAATGTGGCCGGGGCATTACAAAGGCTGAATGGCATGACTCGATATGCAAAAATACCCCATTCTGTAGCAAATGCTGGTTTTGATTGGTCTTGAGGAGCAATTTGCACTTGGTTATAGCCACTAAAGCCATCTAAGAAGCTATATATTTCGGATCCTACCACCTTTTCCAACACTGTAACTGTTAAGGGTAGGGGATAGTGAACCCTAATTGTGGTGGCATTCACATTTTTTAAGTTTACTCATATTCTGAGCTTCTAATTACACGCCAATAGAAAGAGGCCACCAAGGACCCTAACATTCCAATCCAACCAAAGCGACTTCTGAAAAAGAAAGCACAAGTGTCTCCACCTCTGCCAAGAAATGAGCAGCCGAGCTCATCCACATCAACTCCCGAGCCTCAAATAAAAGAAGCTCCATACCCGAATGCAGAGGTGGAGAAGGCTCATTTTCAGGTACTTCAACAATGGGTCCAAAATGAACATGCTCAATTTGATGCTGAGAAACAAGCTTAAGACCCAATCCATGACTTGGCCCCACAAAGTATTGATACTATACTCGAGCCTTTGTTCCAACAATAGACTCCACAATAGAATGTACTGCCACGTCAACTTGAAGGAGCTGCACTCTCTAGCATCTTGAGTTGCGCGGTGTCAATTCCCATCGGAATCCTCTTAGGGAATTGTCCCAATCTCTAGGAGGGTTTCAAAGGATGGATTGAACTCACAAATCGCCCTCCACCTATGAATGACATTGAAGATATCCCTATGTGGATGGGTGAGAGAGATGACATACGCAACATTACTATGTCTTTGATCCACAAGGCATATAATGAAGTCGAAGCCATAGTGGATGGTGGAGCAGGTGTAAATGTCCTATCAAAGGAGCTCTATGAAGAATGGGGTCTCCCACCAAGGTTGTGACTTTACACTTGCCGGACCCAGACTTTGATGGTCCACCCCAATGATGCCAATGGGGATGTCATGCTTAACCTCTGTTTGTTCTGGGATCTTATTTTTCATGGGACAATCCATGCATGCATGTCCTATGCCACAATCTCTGTAGAGTGGTTGGAAAGTAGTTGGGCTACCACGATGAGGGCACTCTGCGATCCAGTGATTTTCTCCACAACCATAGCACTTGATTGGTGCTCAAAATGTGTTGGGTCGTACTTGATTTGCATAAACTGGTATTAGACCCTCTACACCTTCTACATAGTACACTGGCTACTCTGCTTCATACTCAAAGAACGAGTCTACTTCCTCGGCTTGTAATTGATGTATTGGGACTGCTTGAGGAGCTGGGTTTGGTGCTCTTGGATATAGTCGTGGATTCGGATTCCTGAGTAGTTGTGGGACTTGTGTTTGAACGGGTACAGGATTTAGCCTTGGAGCTGGGGGCACTTGTGCAAGTGCCAGTTTCCTGTACACTGGTATGGGTGCCGCTTGGTATTGTTGAGGTCGAGGCGGGTTGTTGCGCATCTTGAAGATGCAACTGTTCTCATCATGGCCACCAACGACACAGATATGGCACCACAACCTTGGTGGTGGATTTGCTTGTGCAGTGATCCTGGCTCTTAGGATCTTAGGATAGGGCACTCATTTGCTGTATTATTTGCCAGGTAGTGTGGACACGAGCCATTTTCTCGCCATGGATATGTCTGAGTTGGCGGTTGAGACAAGTGGAGTTTTTGATCCATGGCCTGCATCATATCTTCTTTCACCTTCAAGGTCATGGCCTCTAGGCGATCTTCATTTGATGTTTTTGCAATGGACTTGGATTTGCTTTTTTTGGAGTGCTTATCTCGGATACTAGATCTGCCATCATCACTGCTCGTGTCTGAGTCTGTCATGCCATCCTCGATGTCAATGGCTGCCGCATGAGCAGCACTAAACGTTTCATAGCTGCTTATCTTTCTCATATCCTTTCAGATTTTCTTTATGAGTCCTGCAATGAACCATGCCATGAGGTACTTTGCATCTAGGCGTGGGACACATTTGGCGATTAATTGTTTCATCTTACCCAAGTATGTGTGTACATCTTCTCTCCAGCCTTGTTCGATCTTGCTGAGTTGGAGAGTGGGATAATCTTGTAGCCTCTCCGTTTGAAAGCGTCGTTTGAATTCTGTTTGAAGTAGGTCCCATGTGGCACATTCTTTCACGAGAAGGTTTAGCTACCATTTAGACACTTCATGAGTTAAGGCCATGGGAAGCCAAGCCACCTTGGTTTCATGGGATTGATCTCCACCTACTCGGCATGCGACATCAAAATGCTGGAGGAAGCAGGCGGGATCTCCCCTACCATTATATTTGGGAAATTCCAATTTTCCCAAGGGGCATCAGCCTTGATTGTTGTTATTTCTTCGATTGAAGAAATTGTCAGCCTCTGCATCGAGGTCGATATCCCCATCATTGTCATGACGACGTCCAACCATGTTGGGGCGTGGAGGAGTTAAAGGGAGTGGTTGAATCTCAGGGGATGATTTTGGGTAGAGGATTGGCGGGGGCGGTTGTAGCAGTGGAGTTATATGTAGATGTGGCGAGCATTGGAGTTGAAGGCGTTGGCCGAAACGTAGCTGCATGCAGATTGGGCGAGATTTGCCAAAGGTGTCTCTGCCACAAGTGCGGGTGTGGATGTAGCTTTGTTAGGAGGGTTGGAGTGGTGTTAGCTTGTGTAGGGACCATCTGGTTAATAATATGCCTAAGAGTGTCCTACGTGTGTAGGGAAATGTGCTGGTGCAGACGTATCGTTAATCGGAGGTCACGGCGTGAAGATATGATCGAATTTGTGTGAAACGGGGCCCACACGGGGGCACGAATGAGCGAGTGCTAGGGATGCCAAAATGGTGTGAAATGGGTTGGAAAAATACCTCATAGCGTGGTGTTTTATGGTATGAAATATGGGTTTAAACGGGGTTCAGTTTGGGTCCCAAATGGATGAGTTACGAGGGGTTAATTAGTGGTAAAATTGACCTTTGGGCTGGGGGTTTCCTAATGGTGGTGTGAATGGACTTGAAGTCCAACTGAGGGCTTGAAACCAAGTGACTCTAGTTAGGGTAACTAACCTATTTGTCTAGTTAGATGTCTAACAGTTAGTCCAACCTAACCGAGTGAATGTTAAACTGACCACAGTTAGTTAACTAACCTAGTTACATTAACTAACTAGTAGTTATACTAACTTAGCTAAGGTTGAAACTAACCTAACCTAGGTTAGGTTAACTAACCTAGGTCAAACTATCCTAGTTAACCTAACCTAACTATAGTTAAAGCTAACCTAACAAAGGTTCAGTTAACCCTAGGGTTAACTTTAGGTTTTTTTTTTTCACAGGGGGGTTTTCCCTCGCGGCGGCGCGGGGGGTGGGGGGGTTTTTGAACAGGGGGGAGGGGGGAGAGGGGAGAGGGTGAGAGGGGAGGGGGCAAGGGGGGAGAGGAGAGGGGGCGAGGCGGCAAGCGGGGGGTGAGGCGGGTGAGGGGGTGGGGGGGTGAGGCGGTGGGCGGCAGGCGGGGGGTGAGGGCGGGTGAGAGGTGGGGGGCCGGGCGGTGGGCAGTGGGGCGGGTGTGGGCGGGGGAGGTGTGGGGGCAGGGCGGCACTATGGGGCAGCACTGCGGAACCGGGTGGTGGGCGAGGAGGGTGTGGGGCAGGGCAACACTGCGAGGCAGTGCCGCGAGGCGGGTGGTGGGTGGGGGAGGTGTGGGGGTGGGGCGGCACTACGGGGCAGCACCGCAGGGTGGGGTGGTGGGCAGGGCGGGGCAGGCGGCTCTGTGAGGCACCGCCGCGGGGCGGCGAGGGGTGGAGGGAGGTGAGAGGGGAGAGGGGGAGGGGTGTGGTAGGATGAGAGAGGGGGAAGTGGTAGAGAGAGAGGGGGGAAGAGAGAACCGAGAGGGGGATGGTAGAGAGAGGGGGTAATGGGGAGAGAGAGAGAGAGGGAGGGGGAGAGAATGGAGAGAGAAAAGAGAGAGAGGGGGATGGTAGAGAGAGGGGGGTAAGGGGGAGAGAAAGAGAGAGAGGGGGGAGGGGGAGAGAATGAGAGAGAGAGTGAGAGAGAGAGTGAGAGAGTGGAGAGAGAAAATAGAGAGAGGGGGATGGTAGAGAGAGAGGGTGTAAGGGCGAGAAAGAGAGAGAGAAAGGGAGTGAGAGAAAAAGAAAGAGAGAGGAAAGGGGGAGGGAAGAGAGAGAGAGAGAGAAAGGGGGAGGGAAAGAGGGAGGGGGTGGTGGAGATGGAGGGGGGAGGGGGTGGTGGTGGTGGAGATGGAGGGGGGAGGGGTGGTGGAAATGGTAGGGGGAGGGGGGTGGTGGGGATGGAGGGGGGAGGGGGGGAGCTGAAAATGGAGATGAAGGGGGGAGGGGGAGGTGAAGATGGAGGGGGGAGGGGGGAGGGGAAGGTGGAAATGGAGGGGGGAGGTGGAGGTGGAGGGGGGAGGGGGAGGGGGAGGGAGGGGGAGGGGGAGGTGGAGATGGAGTGGGGAAGGGGTAGGGGTGGTGGAGATGGAGATGGAGGGGGGGGGGGAGGGGGAGGGGGGGAGGGGGTGGTGGAGATGGAGGGGGAGAAGGGGGGGGAGGGGGTGTGGGGGAGGGAAAGAGAGAGAGAGAGAGAGAAAGGGGGTGGAGGAAAGAGGGAGGGGGAGGGGGAGATGGAGATGGAGGGGGGAAAGGGGGAGGGGGGAGGGGTGGTGGAGATGGAAGGGGGAGGGGGAGGTGGAAATGGAGGGGGAAGGGGGAGGGGGAGGTGAAAATGGAGATGAAGGGGGCAAGGGGAGGTGAAGATGGAGGGGGAGGTGGAAATGGAGGGGGAAATGGGGGAGGGGGAGGTGGAAATGGAGGGGGGAAAGGGGGGAGGGGGGAGGGGGAGGGGGTAGTGGAAATGGGAGGGGGGGGGGGAAGAGAGAAGAAATAAAAATCTTAACAGATAGAAATCGAAAGGGAGGGAGAGGTAGTCACCTGAATGCTCTCCAAGTCTTTCTCGATGTAACGGGATTGTTGAGGAACAATGGACGGTGGGTGGATGGATGGGTTATCACTGCGAGATGGGCTCGAAGTTACTTACAATGTAAGGATGGGAGTAAGGTGGTGGTCGATGGAAAGGGAGGAGTGTCTTGCATAGGGCTCAGAATGAAGAAGAGAATGGAGACAAAAAGTGAAAGATGAAGAATGAGGGGGTGGAGTTGGTTTTTATAGGATTTGAGTTTAGGTTTAGGGTTTAACCCTAAACTCTTCCTGAGCCATAACTCTTTATGGATAGCTTGGTTTGCTTTTCTGCAAAAAGGTGAAATGTTCGAAATTGCAAGCTCTACGCATTTGTGTCCACTACCTAGCATGATTGTATATCATGTGGCTTCTATTTAAGAAATAAAGAAAATTTCTTAAGGTAGTAACCCAAGGTTGATGCTTGGGGTAGATATGTTTGGCTAGAAATGGAATAAAAAAATTTTACTCTCCTTGCCCTTGAGTGTTATATTCATGAAAGTTCAAAGTAGTTTGTTTTTTACACATACCTACATATGTTTACTCACTACTTGAGATGCTAGTCTCCCTGATAGCGGCACCAAATTTTGGCTCTTTCCTACTGCTTTCATAGGAAGAGCTGGGTTAACTCAGTTTGTAGGGTTTCGAGGCTTTTTGTCACCTATAGCTATATTGTGGTTGTCGTTGGAGTATACGTGTAGCTTAGGTCATGTTCCGATGAGAGATGTAGGCTTAAGTGTGGTGAGCAAACATAGTGCATGCATGTGTAAAAGGAACATGAATCATCATGAATGAGGTAATGAAGGCTTTTACCTTCATTAGGGGTTGTAGGGTTTAGAAGGAGTTTAAGGTTCAGAAGGAGGTTCCAGGGTAAGAAGGAGGTTCCAGGGTTTAGGAGTTCCAGGGTTTAGAAGGAGGTTCCAAGGTTTAGGAGTTTCAGGGTTTAGATGGAGTTCCAGGGTTTCAGGAGGTTCCAGGGTTTAGAAGGAGTCCAGGGTTAGAAGGAGGATCCAAGGTTTAGAAGGAGGTTCCAGGGTTTAGAAGGAGTTTCAAGGTTTAGAAGGAGGTTTCAAGGTTTAGAAGGAGTCCAGGGTTAGAAGGAGGTTCCAAGGTTCAGGGTAGAGTACATGGTGGAGAACTCGTCTCCCTCATAGATCATGGAGTTTAAGGGATGAGGAACAAAGGGTTTAGGGGGAGCATAGGAGTGGGAGAGAAAGAAGGTGTAAGAGCATGGGGGAAAGAAGAGAGAGGAGAGAGGAGGAGGAGGGAGGAAGATGAGAGAGGAGGACGAGGAGGAGGGAGGAGGAGGAGGAGGAGGGAGGAGAAGGAGAAAGGAGGAGGAGGGAGGAGGAGAGGGAGAGGATGGGTTGCAAGGTTGGAGGAGAGGGGAGGAGGAGTTGCAAGGTTAGGACATGCTTTTGGACATGGAGTGCAAGGAAGCATGGACACTTGAGACAAATGCTTGGAATATCAAAGTAGACTCAACACAATGCCCCAAAGAGTGTGGGCTTCATTCCATTATGGGGTATTTATACAAGTTGGAGAGCTTCTCTCTCTGCATGCAGGAATTGTAACACAAAGTTGTATCACAAAGTTGTAACACAAAGTTGGAACACAAATTTGTATCACAAAGTTGTAGTACAAAGTTGTAACACGTTCTCTTTCTACACAAAGTTGTAACACAAAGTTGTATCACAAAGTTGTAACACAAAGTTGTAACACATTCTCTTTCTACATGTAGAAGTCGTATGTAGAAGCTGTAACACAAACTTGTAACACAAAGTTGTATCACAAAGTTGTATCACATTCTCTTTCTACATAAGTTCATGTTGGCACAGAGTCAACACTGTCTGAGTTGCTCTAGTTCTTCTTGGGGTGCTTCTGGCAATTCTTGCTCTTCTTGATCAACCTTTTCTATAGGTGATTGTGAAATCGATGTGTCTATTGTTAGATATGCTCAATGACCCACCCTCTTGGTAACCAGCAATGGTCCAAGGTGCTCAAGTTGTAAGGCCCCCATATGAGCAGAAGCCATGTGTGAGCCCGTGACACTGGATGGATCCTTGCATGTCAAATGAGGTCTATCAATGAGACCATTGATGGTAGAAAGGTGATTGTGTGGGAGCCCCTTATTCTTGCTGGGGCGTAAGGGCCAGGGGTTCGCGGGCAAGAGCTTCCGAGGCGACGGTAAAGGGAATATTCCCTGAATATTCCATGGACAACTAGTCGGTTCCACCGACTAGGTTGACTAGTCAGCTCCACTGACTAGGTTGACTAGTCAGTTCCACCGACTATGTTGATCCGACTACCGCCCTCATAGCTATAAAGAGGCGACCCCCCGAGTCCATTGCATCAGATCAGTTCAGATCTTCCAGCTAGTAGCTCTTCACTTAGTATCTATCTAGATCGCCATCTAAGCTCCACTATGGGGGCGCACGGGTGGATGGAGCCATCATCTATACTACATCAGTATTGAAGGAAATTTCTATTCTTTGTTTAGTTTCTGTTCCGTTGCACCGTGTAGTTTAACATGGTATCACGGCTCTAAGGATCGAAGAGTAGAAGAGAGGCGAGGGCTTCAATAGCATAGTGAGTGATGGCAATAGGAAGCGGCTCAAGTTTAGCAGTTGCAGCTGCACCAACTGTACCAACAATCCAGGCGTTGAGGATTCACCCACCAACCTTCACTAAAGGCAGGTGGTATGAACTACACTTTGTGGAAGTTTAAAATTACTGCTATTCTGGATTCATATGAGCTTCTAGAGACAGCTTTGGGGACTGACCCAGAACCACAAGGAACCCCCAACCCAACAAATCCAAGGAGTATGATACCTCCTAATTCTGACCTTCTATGAGCTTGGAAATGCAAGAACAAATATGCTTTTGTGCCCTGGTTACAAGTACTAGTGATAGTGTTTTGACCTTGATTCAACATACATCTAAGGCAATTGTGGCCTGGAACATAGTGAAGAGTCAGTATGAGACACAGAATTAGACAAGGATCCAGAACCTAGAGAATCAGCTCGCAGTTGACAAGTTTAATGAAGGAGAGACAACGGAGGCATTCATAACCCGAATCAAAAATCTACGTGACCAGATGGCTGGTGCTGGGATACAAAAGACTAGCAAAGTGCTAGCTCGGCGATGTCTCTAGATATGTCCACCAAGGTTTTATGGACTGGTAACAACACTTAACACTCAGGTGAGACCCCAACCATTGTCATTTGAGGAGTTCTATGCTTTACTTATGGAGGAGGAATTAAGGCTTAAAGCTCGAGATGGAGGCAGCAATGGGGATGCTGTGTTCTCTACCACTACGAAAGGCAAAGGTGGTTTTTCCACCAAAGGTGAGTCCTCTACTAGCGGTGACAAAAAGAAGAAGGGCAACAAGAAGAAGTTTCAGGGAGAATGCTTCTACTACAAGAAGAAGGGCCATGTGATTGCAGATTGCCGGGTCAAGAAAGCAGATGAAAAGAATGGTACCCTAAAGAAGATAGATAAGTGGAAAGAGACAACTAACATAGTGGAAGCAGAGTTGGATCTATTTCTAGCCATTGAGGAAGAGTGTTCCTTAGTTTAAGAAGCTTCAACCACTGATACATGGGTGTTGGGTAGTGGTACCTCCCATCACATGACCTAAAAGAAGGGTCTATATTGTTCCATGCAGCCTCTACAGGAACCCATCACCATCGTGGTTGGTAATAACACAAAATGCCTTGTTGAGGGTACAGGTATGGTTTCATTTCTTTCTATAAATGGAGATGTTAAGAAACTATCTAATGTGCTGTATGTTCCACAAATCAAGAGAAATTTGCTATCAGTTTCTTCCATAACTGACCTTGACCATGAGGTGAGGTTCAATAAGACAAGAGCAAAAATTTTGGATAGTGCAAGCAATGTTGTTGGCACAAGAGTAAGGAGGAACAACCTGTATGAGCTAAGTGCTCTTACAGCCACTGCTAGAGTGGGCACAAGCAGACTTTGGCACGAAAGATTTGGCCACATCAAATTTGCAATGCTGAAGGAGATGCAGAAGCAAGGTATGGTTGCTCACTTACCTGCAATAGCAGAAATCAAAGAACCATGTGAAGCTTGCGTGATGGGCAAGCAACAAAGAAAGCCATTCCCACAAGAAAGCAAGAATAGAGCAAATGATGTTCTAGAGTTGGTGCATGTTGACTTGTGCAGTAAGATGCCTACACAGGCCTTGGGGGGATCTTCCTATTTTTTATTGTTTGTCGATGACTATAGTAGGAAGACGTGGGTGTACTTTCTTCACAAAAAGGCTCAAGCTTTTGGTAAATTAAAAGAATGGCTACAGTTTATTGAAAATGAAACAAGGAGAAAAGTGAAGAAAATCAGATCGGATGGTGGTGGTGAGTTTGTTTCTACAGAGTTTGGAGATTTTTGCAAGAGCAAAGGGATCAAGTGACAAACGATGACACCACATATGCCTCAGCAAAATTTAGTTGTTGAACATGGAATGTGGTCCACCATGGAGATGGAGAGGTGTATGTTGCATGGGAGTGCAACAGGATGAGGCAACTATGCTGAGGTGCGACAATCAAAGTTGCATGGCCATTGCTAAAAATCCAATGTTTCATGTGTGCACAAAACATATAGAGATTCAGTGTCACTATGTGTGTGATTTGATCAAGGACGGGATAGTGGAATTGGTCTATTGTCCAATAGAGCAAAATGGAGCAGATATCTTCACCAAGGCACTCGGCAAGGATTAATCTTCAAAGACTCCGCATTGGGCCGAGAAGGTAGTTCACATATGGGTGGACATTGAGGGGGGGTGTTAGATATGCTCAATGCCCCACCCTCCTGGTAACCATCAGTGGTCCAAGGTGCTCAAGTTGTAAGGCCCCCATATGAGGAGAAGCCATGTGTGAGCCCAAGACATTGGATGACTGGCATGTCAGATGAGGTCTATCAATGAGACCGTTGATGGTAGAAAGGTGATTGTGTAGGAGCCCCTTATTCTTGCTGGGGCTTGGGGACCAAGGGTTTGGGGGCAAGAGCCCTCGAGGTGACAGTATTGACTTAATATTCCAGGGATGACTAGTCGGCTCCACCGACTAGGTTGACTAGTCGGCTCCACTGAGTAGGTTGATCCGACTATCGCCCTCATAGCTATAAAGAGGCGAACTCCCCAGTCCATTGCATCATATCAGTTCAGATCAGATCAAATCTTCTAGAAGAACATGTGGCATTTTACAACCACGTTAACTTGCCAATGGTCTCGACAACCCCCCCCATTGGTAACGTGACTTGGTATTACAAGGGGGGTTAGACCATAGACAATAACATGTAATTTTGGTATGAAAGAAGTGGTATATTTGTAATAGCAATTGTTGTTGAGGTTCATTCGGAGATTATGTATTTAACTTTGCATAATACAATATGTTGTCCAAGTTATGTTCTTGATTATGGCATGTCTCTATTCAATGGGTTTAAAAGTGATTTTGGGATTTTATAGAGAAGTGGTATTGTTCTTCTTAGATGATGATATTTGTCTTGATCAAGAACCCGTTCTTGGATGGCTAACAATGTCATTGCACTTTCGTTATATGTCCTTGAGTCTTCCTTACAACAAAGCAACAAGCCGAGCCTCTTTTGGGTGGATAACAATTTCATTGCAATGTAGTTATATTCCTTGATTATTTCTTGTAGCAATGTGACAAGTTGAATCGAGATGAGTCCAATATCAGGAAAGGTTTTTGTGTTCAGAGTGTGTCATAAACATTTCTTAATATCATTTCATTTTTGCTTATGTAGTGATAGAAGAGGAGGTTTTTGTGTCTCAAGTGTGTCATAAACATGTCTTGCTATCATTTCATTTCTATTGTATTGATAGCATCTAGAATTTCACCAAATTGCTAACAGCAAGATCTTAAGATTTTGGATTTTATGAGGTTATGAATTGTGAGGAGTCTTTAATATATTGAGAGATGCGATGGAAGTGTGTATATCAAATATAGACAAATCCTCTCGATAATGTGCCCTTTGGCCTATTTGTATTTTGAAGCATTTTAGGTCACATTACACTTATTTGGGATATCTAATTTTGTTGATGTGTATCGTCGGAGGGGGAAAATCGACGGCTGAAAATTTCAATACTCCCATAAATTTTGAATTTTCACACCTCCTGCCCATCAAATCTTGGAAGATTAAGTACCTGCAACCTGCCCCCACCCTGCAAACTCCCTACAACCTGCACTCACCTTGAGGTGACCTTGCGCAAACTTTGGTTTGGCCATTGTCTTATTTTGGGTAAGTTGTCTTCTATTCTTTGCTTGCTTCACCAGCTAGGTTCTCTGGGTCTATTGTAGACTGATTGTGGCCATGGCATCAATGGCAACATGCAGCTCACCATGCTTGCAAGAGAAGTAGAGCTACGAGACATGAAAGCTAAAAAGATAGGTCAAGGCACAAGGAACAGAGTGTGGGTCAAGAAAAGCACTGGCACGGTATCAAAATGGCAACAAAAGACACTTTTGTAACATTTGCAAAGGGAGAAACAATGAGAACAAAGAAGAGTCCTTGCAGAATAGCAACAAGAAGTGGTTGCAGATGCACGCATTCAATCATTACCATTGGAGAGAAGAACACGAGCTGTGGTGTCATGATTGGTGGGAGCATTCGAGGCAGCAACATCAGTCCATTCAGGTAATTACTAGTCTCAAGTCTTCATAAGCTTTAGCCTGCACCCTAAAGTTCATAGAGTAACAACCCTACCAACACCTCAGGAGATGCATGCCCAAGAGACGATTCTCTCTAACTTGAGAAATGGCCTATAGAAGGTGAAAGGGTTACATAGCTTAGATCAACTAGCTGCAAAGAGGGTGACATTAGCTATGTTGGTGTCCCTTGAAACAAAAGAGAAATGGCTTGGGTGCATTATGTCGAAGATGTTGTCAATCAGAAGGACCAATGTGGCTCGAGCGGTGGTTGAATGTAGAGCAAAAGCAATGCACGACGATTATCCCGATCTAAGAAGTTTGTGGGATTCAATAGAATGCAAGAAAAGGAGAGACAGCCTAAGTGCGGAAGTCATTGCTACAGTGATGATGTTTTGGCATGAAAATAAGAGAGTTTCTCCAAATAGAAAGGACATCTATAAGAAGTGGACGGGATGCAAGGTGTTTGAGGAGCACATCATACACATGCTAGATATAACATAGGTTAGTGGTGCCTAAACCAGCCCGGTGGTTGTTTGTGATTGAGCTTCGGTTTAGTTTACTTGTTTCATATGTGGACTAAATGTCATTGTCCTAAACCAGCCCGGTGGTTGGAACATCATGCAATCATAGGCTGCTTCATCTCAATCACTAGTTATGTGATTGTCTTGAACTAGTATGGTTGAACAGACATTATTTATTGACCAACCCGGTGGTTGAAATTATTTATTGCTTAGTACTTAAACTCATTAAATTTAATTTCCTACTATTCGGGTCACATACCACTATTTCAAGACCGGGATGGCTCGGACTTAATGTGATTATCCTAAACCAGTCCAGTGCTGGTTCAAGACAAACGGTTCACGACAAATAGCAAGCAGTACTGACATAAATTGTGAAATTCAAAATGAAAGCAATATATTGTTATTTTCTAATTGTGAAATTCAGAATGAAAAGCAATATGCTTGTTATTGTATAATATGTGAAGTTGAGACCGTCAGGCTAAACCATCCCGATGGTTGAAATTGTGACAGTGTCCTAAACCATCCCGGTGGTTGAAATTGTGACTGTCCTAAATGTGTCCTAAACCAGCTCGATGGTTGACTGTCCTAAACGTGTCCTAAACTAGCCCGATGGTTGACTCTCCTAAACCTGCCCGGGGATTAAAATTGTGACTATCCTAAACTAGCCCGATAGTTGAAATTGTGACTGTCCTAAACTAGCGCAGTGGTTGAAAATTGTTTTGTATCATTATATACTTTAACTAGACTTTGTTTTGTCTTTTTTTAGTAGTGCAAATGGGGGGTCACTGTTCTGTTTTTCCCAATGTTGGGTCAGCAGTAGCAGGTGGAGTTATATCTCAAGTTTATGGATCAGAATCTTGACATTTCAATTGGATAGAGGAGCTTTGAGCATTGAAGCCCTGGTAAAACACACACAGACTCTGACTTGGCTCGGCAAGCTATGAATGACTTGAGATCTAGTCGTGTTGGAGCATTGCTGCTCCATGGGGATGCTCATGCCTCCTCGATGAATGCGCAGTCGGTAGGCCACCTAGATCCTCATCATGTGTTGCAAGGGAGAGTAGGTTTTGTAGCCTAAGGTCTTTGTGGGAGCTAGTGATTTGTCCAAAGGGATACTGTGAGTAGCACCACATTGAATGCTTTCATGGCACATGCAAGCATTGCAGTTTGAAACTAAAGAAGAAGACATTTCATGTCTATTCAAATGAAATGAGGGAAGACAACCATGTTGCTTAAATGGAGGGGATTTGAAAATGTCAACGTTGAAGGATCCGATAAAAAGAGATAGCTACTGTCATATAAGAGCACTTAGCCAAGGGAGCTTATAGGTCACGTGGTTCAATCCATTCCAAAATATGTGCTTCACAATTTCATGGCTAAATGTAGCCTTATGGGCATACCGAACCACATTCAAGGTCAGTATAGGGAACACAACTTTTCAATTGGTGTACAGCCTTAAAGATGTGGTCCCACTAGAATTTGTAATACCAAGCCTATGCGTAGCAATATAGGAATGCATAGGAGATCATGAATCCTTGAAAGAAAGACTTTATCAGTTGGAGAAGCATATTGATACAAGACTAGTCGCCTACTGTTATGCCAAAAATTGATATTTTTAATTTTGCATTGGCATTGTTCTCTTCTATGTTTGATAAGAGTTTTAGTATCAAGTGATAGCCTAGCAACTCTCACTTATTTCTATTTTCTAAGATATTGTATGGGATTGAGAGGATGAGTGGAATGGATCATTGTAAATACCATATGTATGAATGATAAATACCTTGGTATGGGGTGAGAGTTATTTGTGTATGGGATATTATGGGGTTTTTAGAAAACAGGACGAGTGAGTCATATAAAGAGGTGGACTCATGTCCATGTGTTCCAATAATATAAGAGAGATCACATGACAAGCGTGTGGAAAGCATGTGGAGGAGTGTGAAGTCAGGAGAAATCCTTCTAGAATTCCTATTCTCTCTCTATGAATAGTCTTGGAGCTTCGGCTCCCTCTTGTACGTATGAAACCTCTTCTTCTCCCTTGTGTTTATAGTATTTTGAGTTGCATTAGAGTGGAGTCTCACTCTATTGGTAATGAAGGTCACTTCAATTTCTCTCCCTTGAGTGTCTCTTCCCTTTTTTTCCATTGCTTTCTCTTCCAAATTGCTCAGAAGTGTTGTCTATTCAGCTACTCATTGCACAACAATGGTTTATCTATTTCCCAAGCCACAAAGGGAGCTCTTTCTAACCTCCTAGGTGACCTCTATGGGACTTGGATCGTTGATGAAGTCTAAGCATGGAGGTAGTATTCTCCCAAGTCGGCACCAGTAGAAAGAGTAGGTGTTTTTCATGACAGTTTGACCCCCTGTCAGTGTTTTGCTCATAACTTTTCGCTCGTGGTCCGATTTGGACGAAACTTATATCAACGTGAAGCTCTCTTCAAGGAGAATAATTTGATGTCTTCAGTTATTGTATTTAATGTCAAACCAAAAATCTATGAATCTCTATGTGTGATTGTTTCTTTTTCAAACAGTTTTTACCCCTGTCTAGTAAACTGCTCATATCTTTCCGACCGCTTCTCTCTTTCTTATGAAACTTATATCAAGCAAAGCCCATTTCTAGGAGCATCTCAATATGTGTTTGAATATTTGATATCATGTCTTTGCTGAAAGTTATGGGTCTTTATGTCTTATGATATTTTGGAGAGTGTTTTGAGGTAATTGTAAAGGTATCTATGAAGGAGGTGCAATTTTTCCTCGAAACCTACCCATCCGACCCAATAATCCCCTTCAAACTCCTCGATATATATCATTTCATGTCATGTTGAGCCGCAAGATGTTCTTTCAACAACGTATCACTCTTCTCTTTGGTGTAGAACGGCTTGCTGAGATTATGGCCTCTACTGATCCTTTTCTTCTCCCTATGCTTGAGTACAACATCACCTGGGATGTTACCATCTTCATTCTCATATAAGGGAGGATAGTATGGGGTAGTCTCTTGGTATAAAAGCTTCTTTTTAATGTTCCCTTCCAAGTGATGAATATCTCTATCACTTAGTTCGAAAGTAGCAGGAAGTGAAGAGGTGCGTGAAGTTTATTACCCCCAACTTCATGTCACATCTTTTGGTGGAGACGCCGGGTACGTTTGGTATTGGATTCATCCCACCTTACTAAACGTTCTCGAGTGTACTTGATTGCATGTTATGCCTAGTATAGGCATGTGTTTTCTGATGTGATAAAGAAGATGCCTGGGAGAACTCCGTTAGAAGAGATTGTAGCCCATTTAAGAGAACTAGAAGATTGTGAAGGTGATGCTTAAGCTATTTGCACGATCATTATGATCATATACTTTATGTTTTCACTCTTGAATATGTTGGTGAATCGACAACGCTAGCAGCAGGCACAATGATAGATTGGGGATTGTTTCATGCACTAATAGCTTGGTGTGAAGAAGGGTTAATTCTTTGGGTAGTTTTTGACTATAACAGTGGAGTGGTGATTCTCAATGTCAACTTCTTTTGCTATGCACATGATGAAGAGTATAATATCTTGAAGCTGTTATGTGCACTTCCAATTGTGAGAAGGGTGATTCTTGAATGCATGTACACACAATGTTTTCATGGTGCTAGTTGGTCACTTATTTTTGAAGATTTTATTGAGTATCACATTGTGGAGGGTTTTTAACAAGTGGTTATGCATAATAAGTTGGTCTTGGTATACTAAAGCTCTATGGGATCTTGTTTGGGATATTATTTGGATCAGGCGGATATTTTGCCTGATTTTCTTGAAGGTGTAGCCTTGGCAGACTCTACCAAGGAGGACTTCAACCAAGTGGTGGCTACGATGAAGCAGAGATTTGGGGAAGTGGAGTCGCCAAATGCTTTGATGTTGTTCTTCTATCAAAAGGAGAGGGTGAGATGGTCTCTGCATTGGCAATTTGATATGAAACTTTATGGACAAAGTATGAAAGGGCAGCTTTGCAAGATGTGGCATCTACATCATCAGCCCCTCAAAGTCTCATGGGGATGGAGCACTTAAAGATGAGCAAATTTGTTATGGCTTTGGAGCGTCGTCTTCGCTCAAAAGTAATGAGTAAAGATCCAACAACATACGTGGAGGCACTTTGCATTGCAACCAAGAAAGAAGCTTCTCTAAAGCTCAAATCCTGTTTTGTTTCTTCAATAGCTTCAAATTCTAAGCTCGAGGTAATGGGCACTCCTCAGGTACCAAAGTCCTCTGAGTTAGATCATAATATCTCCAGTCACACATAGAGAGTCATAGATTTTTGGTCTAAAATCTAATACAATAAATGAAGACATAAGATGATGCTCCTTGAAGAGAGCTTTGCAGTGATATAAGTTTCATCCAAATCGGACGACAAAGCAAAATACTGATAGGGGGTCAAACTGTCATGAAAAGCAACTACTCCTTCTACTGGTGCCGACTTGGGAGAATACTACCTCCATGCTTAGACTTCCTCAATGATCCAAGTCCCATAGAGCTCTCCTATGAGGGAAGGAAGATCTCCCTTTGTGGCATGGGAAATAGATAAACCATGTATGCGCAATGAGCACCCGAATAGAGAACTCTTTTGAGCACTTTGGAAGAGAAAACAATGGAAAAAGGACAGAGACACTCAAGAGAGAGAATTTAAAGTGACCTTCATTACTGATAGAGTGAGACTCCACTCCAATGCAATTCAAAATACTACAAACACAAGGGAGAAGAAGAGGTTTCATATGTACAAGAGAGAGCGCAAGCTCCAAGACTACTCATAGAGAGAGAATGAACTAGAGAGAGATGGACTCAAGAGTCTACATAAGAGAATATCTACAAGAGGGAGAGAAGGCTCATGGAAGAGGCTTGAGAAGACTAGAGCTACAACAACATGAGGCCTAATGGTGGAAGAGATGTTGAACAAGGGCGAGGAGGGCTCCTTTTATAGAGATTTTGTCACCCTCCTTCACCCATTTATAATTGTTGTTGAGATATCGAGCTCCGCTCGTGATATGCTAGGGTGACCGTTGTGCATTTATGTCACCGACTTGTTAGCTGTAGATGCGGTTGGTACACCGCCCATGAATAATAGCTGGATGACATCTATCTTTATGTACTCTAGTCAGTGGCTCAGTTAGTATGCCACCTAGTTAGCTAAGTTTGGTTTGAGACCCACATATAGGGTTCATCTATTCCTTTTGTACTAAGAGAGAGAGTTCTTTTGGCTTTCACAACTAAGAAGAGGAAAACGGTTTTCAGCCTGCACCTTTGTGTGTATTCCCCCATTGTGTATGTGAGAAAGCTGCAAGTGAGACTCCTTACCTCTCTCCCACTCTCTTCACATGGTATCAGAACTCGGTTCATGGTAAGGAGCTCAAGGAAGCAAAACAAGTTCGCAGTGTCTTGGTAAGAGGATTAGTGTTGCTTTCCTTTTCTGAGTTTGGGAGTAAATCTCTACAGGTAGCACAGCCGGAAAGTGCAAGAGTGCACTGTCTTAGATTGAGACGCCCTTCGCGGTGTGGTGAGAGGGTAGTATATGCTATGGGTGAGGGCAAAGCCCAAGGTGACATTATTTTTTTGATTCGAGGCCATTTCGGGGCCTGTTTTGGTGGTGAAACTTTTTCGTAGGCACTCAGAAAAGTGCCATGTTTTGGCTGTGCGACCATTGTTCTACAGATTGGTGAAAAGCTGCCATAGAAATTGCATTGTATGCCTGCACAGAGATATTAGGAGTGACAAAATCATTCTTATTGCCTGTTGATTGTCACTAGGAAGTGACTGTGTCGTCAAATACACTTTCGTCAGTTCTACAGATCTACCCTTGTGAGATAGAAGTTGTGTTTTTTGCAGTGATAGAATATTTTTGCAGTGTTCTGTAATGGTGTCTGATGCTCTTTCACAGATAGTCACTTAAAAGCTTGACAAGAATAACTTCCAAGCATGGAAGTTTAGAATGATGAATTTCCTTAAGGGAAAAGGCTATTGGGAGTCCATTACTGGAGCTAAACAAGAACCAATTATTCCTAATGTTCCCAATCAACAAGAGTTGCAGGCATTTAAAGGATGGCATGAGAGAGCTTGAAAAGCTATGTACTGGCTGTCTATCAATATTTTAGATTCTATGATTGTGCATATTCAGGATGCAAGCACACCGAAGGAGGCATGGGATACTTTGACAAAAATGTACAGCACAAATACGCAAGCCAGGAAAATGCAGCTCAAGCAAGAGTTGCATAATGTGCAGAGAGAAAATATGAGAATCAATGACTACCACATGAAGGTGAAGAAGATTGCAGATGCACTTGCTTCCATTGGGTCGCCAGTGGAAGATGATGATTTAGTTTCTGTGACCTCGAATGGTCTAGGAAAGGTTTATGCACAGTTCCGGACATCCATTGCCATCCGTAAAAAATTTCCTGATTTTGAGGAGTTGATTGCTCTTCTAATTTCTGAAGAGTAGAGACATGGTGGTGCATCTTCCTCAGGAGGACGTTCAAAAGAAACTATCTTCTACTCAAATGCTCGAAGAGGTAGAGCCAGAGGTAGAGCAGGCCGATGTGGAGGCTGTGACAGAAATCAAAATATGTAGCAAATTCAAGAAAACCAGTCCTATGGAGGAGGACGTGGTAACCTTAGAGGCAGGGGGAGCCAAAGAGGTCGTGGTGGATGGTAGAGAGTCCAAAATGCAAATAGCAATGTTGAATGCTACTACTATGGTAAAATGGTTCATATGGCTAAAGATTGCTATAAAAAGTAGAATGACATTATGAATGGGAAATTGCAGCAAGGCAATTATGCATCCTCTAGTAGATAGGGTGATGACAGAAATGAGCATTTGTTTATGGTGCAGCACATGACCAATTCTGTGACAAGTGCAGAAGAAAGCAATGATGTGTGTATGTTGACTCAGGCACATCAAACCACATGACAGGTCATGCAGAATGGATGCAGGATGCAAGGAAAATGCAAAAACCAGGATTTGTGGAGACTGGTGATGATACTGCACATCCTATTGTGCAGATTGGTAAAATTCCTTTGTCTATGCAGGATGGGAAAAAGAAATACATGTCTGATGTATTTCATGTCTCGAAAATCTCCAAGAACCTGGTTTATGTTGGTCAAATGGTTGAGTAGGGTTTGCAGGTCAAATTTAATTCTCATGGATGCTTTGTTGAGGATATTGAGTGCGGCAATGTTTGCACATGGGACCGGCATAGTTGCAGGTATTGATATCTGGCATAAACGCATTGGTCAGGTTAATGTACAGCAACTTAAATTAATGTAGGTCCAAAATATTGTTGCAGGATTGCCTAAGTTCAAGGTTGCAGAAATGCATAAGGTATGTGAAGCCTATCAATTTGGAAAACAGGCAAGGAAGCCATTTCCTAGACATGTTCAAGAGAGTAAGAGGCCATTGGAGTTAATCCACTCTGATGTGTGGACTATAAAGCTACATCTATTGGAGGCTATCATTATTTTGTCACTTTTATTGATGACTATAGCAGAAAAGTTTGGGTGTATTGTATGAAAAAGAAAAGTGAAGTGCTTGGGCATTTCAAAGCTTTTAAAACTATGGTTGAAAAAGAAACATGCTTGCAAATAAAATGCCTAAGGTCAGATGGAGGCGGAGAGCACCTCTCAAATGAGTTTGCAAGGTTCCTGTAGGAGCATGGCATAAAGCAGCAATATTCATGTAGTCATACCCCACAGCAAAATGGACTTGCAAAAAGGAAAAATAGGCATATTGGAGAGGTATCTCATGCCATGCTCAACGAAAAAGACTTGCATATTTTTATTGGGCTGAAGCAGTTGCTATAGTAGTCTACATAATGAACAGGACTCCCACTATAGTAATACATGGCATGATGCCAAAGGAGAGGTATACTGGTAGGAAACCTGATATTTCTCATTTGAAAGTTTTTGGTTGCATTGCCTATGTTCATGTGCCAGATGAGTTGAGATCCAAGTTGGATCCAAAAGCTGAGAAGTGCATCTTTATTGGGTATTCTCTACAACAGAAAGCGTATGGATGCTATAACCCTTATACTCGTAAGTTTACAGTGAGCAGAGATGTTTTTGATGAGATGAGCAACTAGTATAAACCAATAAATGTGATTGATGATGTAGATGCACAAAATGGTAATGCTGCACAGAATTCACAGCAGCAATCACAAAATATTAGTGGACCTGTAGTGTCCTCTAGCAGTGGTCCACATACTTCGCCATTGATAGGTAGATTGAGATCAAGAGAATGTCCTCAAAGCAATGCAGATAGTGGTATGCAAGTATCATGAAAAGGAAAAGAGAAAGTAGATCAACCCATGGTTGATGTGAATGCAGTTCATTCTTATGTGGATGGTGACTCGAGTGGCTGAGAACAGAGCCTTAATGATGAGTTGGGTATTCCTTCTATTGTTACACCTGGAGTAAGGAAGACAAGGGATGTTTTAAGAGCACCTAGTAGTGAGCTTATTTTGCACAGCTCTACTAGAGTCAAGTATCCTGTGGATAGGCTGAAATATGATGGATTTACAGCCATTCACTATGCCTATATGGTCAAAGTGATACAAGAACCAGAACCCACTTCTTTTGAGCAAGCCATGGGAAAAGAAAAATGGCAGAAAGCCATGGATGAAGAAATGGATGCCTTGGAAGCAAATGCTACATGGGAATTGGTGCATTTGCCTAAAGATAAGAATGCAATTGGCTGCAAGTGGGTTTATAAGGTGAAGCACAATGCAGATGGTTCTGTGAGCAGATACAAGGCAAGATTAGTTGTCAAGGGGTATGCACAGACATATGGCATTGATTATGAAGAAACATTCAGTCCAATTGCAAGGATGGCAACTGTAAGAGCAGTCATTAATATGGCTGCATCGAAGGGATGGTCTTTACATCAAATGGATGTAAAGAATGCCTTCTTGCATGGTGATTTGCAAGAAGAGGTCTATATGGAGCAGCCACCAGGTTATGTGCATGCTGTTCATCCTGAGTTTGTTTGCAGGTTGAAGAAAGCCTTGTATGGCTTGAAGCAAGCACGCAGAGCATGGTCTGACAAGATAGGACAGTATCTTGTCATTATTGGTTTTCAGATTTCCATAGCAGATTTCTCACTTTATGTAAGAAAAACAAAGAAAGGTATTATGTTGCTTGTCATTTATGTTTATGATTTGATCATCACAGGTGATAGTGATGAAGATATCCTTCATGTGAAAATGCTATTGAAGTAGATGTTTGAGATGTAGGATTTGAGAGAGCTATGTTACTTCTTGGGCATTGAGGTGATTAGATCCACAAGTGGGATATGGCTTTTGCAGAGGTAGTATGGATTGGACATGCTGTCCAAATATGGGATGACAAGCTATAAGCCTATTTCAGTTTCTTTGGAGCAGAATGTGAAGTTGAGTTCAGATGCAGGTGAGCGTCTGGAAGACCCTACTATGTACAAATGCATAGTAGGATGTTTGATTTATATGACTATTACCAGGCCAGATTTGAGCTATGCTATTGGGTTGGTAAGTCAATTTATGCAAGCTCCAAGGAAATCGCATTTGGATGTGGCTAGACACATACTTAGGTATGTGAAGTCCACATTGTAGTATGGACTATTTTATGAGACTGGGGTTCAGATACAGTTTCATGGATACACTGATGCTGATTGGGCTGGTAGTATTTCTGATAGATGATCTACTAGTGGATATGTGTTTTCTTTTGGGAGTGCTGCAATCACAGCTTGGTTGCATAAGCTACTTTATGATATGCATCAGTCTGCCAGTTTTCATTTTTTATGACAACATGAGTAGTATACACTTGGCAAATAACCCAATCTATCATGCTAGAACAAAGCACATTGAGGTGATTACCACTATGTGTGGGAGAAGGTTCTAGTAGGTTTTATTGATCTAGTTTATGTTAGCATAGAGGATTAGGTAGTTGAGATATTCATGAGGGCATTGGGCACAGAGAAGCTGCGCAAGTTCAAAGACCTACTTTGGTGTGCAGGAATTAGGATTGAGCTCGAGGGTGAGTGTTGAGATATCAAGCTCCACTCGTGATATGCCAATGTGACTATTATGCATTTATGTCACCGACTTGTTAGCTGCAGATGCGGTTGGTACATCGCCCATGAATAATAGCTGGATGACAGCTATCTTTATGTACTCTAGTTAGTGGCTCAGTGAGTATGCCACCTAGGTTACCTGAGTTTGGTTTGAGACCCACATATAGAGTTCATCTATTCCTTTTGTACTAAAAGAGTTCTTTTGGCTTTCAAAACTAAGAAGAGGAAAACGGTTTTCAGCCTCCACCTTTGTGTGTATTCCCCCATTGTGTATGTGAAAAAGCTGCAAGTGAGACTCCTTACCTCTCTCCTACTCTCTTCACTATTGCTGCTTGTAGATTCCTTTCCCCATCAATCACATAAGCCCATATGTCACCATCCATGTCCTTTTTGGCTACTCTTGCCATGTATCCCATCAAAAGATGCTCAAGACTCTTAAAATATTGAGAAAGTCAAGAGTCTCCCCACATGGAGCGCATAGGGACCCTCTCTTTTCCATATGTCCACATCCTCGTTATTCCACATGGGAATTCTAGAAGGATTCCTCTTGACTCCACACTCCTCCACATGCCTTCCACACACTTGGCATGTGGCCTCTCTTATATTATTGGAACACATGGACATGAGCCCACCTCTTTATATGACATGAGCCCAATTCTCACCCCATACCAAGGAATTTATCATTCATACACATGGTATTTACAATGATCGATTCGACTCATCCTCTCAATCCCATACAATATCTTAGAAAATGGAAATAAGTGAGAGCCACTAAGCTATCATTTGATACTCAAACTCTTATCAAACATAGAGAAAAACAATACCAATGCCAAATAAAAAATATCAATTTTTGGCGTCACATCTTTCTCCCCCCTCTCTAGTGACAGAGAGGGTCTGTTGGCCCTCAAGGTGGTCGAGCATAGAAGAATTTAAGGCGATACTCATTGGTGCATCCGGGTATCACCATGCCATCAACATTCTCAAGCTGATAGGCTCCATTGGTGACATTAATATACATCCTTATGTAGGCATGGCCAAAAGTAACCAATCTTTGCTTCTGTTGTGGAGTTAATCCTCGAGGAAACATGCCTTCTTTCACATCTTGAAGTTTTGGCCATGCAGTGTCTACCAAAGAAACCACCCCCTAGTCTTGTACTATAATGGCTTGGGTAGCCAACTCATCTGCCCTTTGATTTTCTTTTCTATTTATATGAGCAAACTTGCAAAAATCAAATTGACTACATACCGCCATAGCGTTTTGATTAAGCTCCTTCAAATGAGGACTTCTTGTCTTGTAATGCCCTTGCATTTGCTTTATAAGCTGAGAATCTCCTCTTACTTCCAATTCTTTAACTTGACTTTGAAGACAACCCTCCAAACCAAGAATGAAAGCATTATACTCAGCTGCATTGTTAGTTGTGATACCTAGAAGCTCTTGTCCTCTTGCCCATACTTCTTGACCTTAAGAATTCATCAAGACCATCCCCTCGGCTCCTTGTTAGTGTGAAGGACTAAAAGCCCCACCAAAATACAAGACAAAAGCTATTGGTGGTGTCTCCCTCTCATCATTAATGTCCTCCTTATATTTCTTTTCTTCTCTTAGATCCTACCGTTCTATGAGCAAATCTGTCATAGTAGACCTAGTGGTATTTTCAATGACAAAAGAGAAAGAGAACTCTTGAAGCTCTAACAACCATTTTGCAAATCTGTCCCCAGGATTAGGCTTGCAAACTAGATATGCTAATATAGACTGAGAGGTAAGGAAGAAAAATGGCCGAGGCAATAAATAGGAGCGAAAATTTCTGACTGAAAACATCAAAGAGAGGGCTTGCTGCTCCATTTCTCCATACGTTGTTTCCACCTATGTGAGCTATCAGCTGGCATAATAGATGGGTTGCATTCTACCTGACTCTCCTTTTTTTAAGCAATACAGCACCAATTGAATGCAAAGATACACTTGGATTAACATAAAAGTCTTGAGACCAATCAAGGGGCTTCAATATTAGGCCCCTACTCATGGCCTCCTTAAGTTGCTAAAAAGACTCTTGTTGCTCCACAGCCCATTGGAAAGAAACTCCTTTTCTTATCAACAAGTTCATGGGATACACTATTTCTGTGAAATCATCACAAAAGCATTGATAATACTTGCTTTTTCCTAGAATTCTGCGAACACCAGTCACGCTCTCAAGACTTGGCAATGCCATTATTTCTTGAACCTTGTTAGGATCCATTTGCAGACCTTATTCAAACACAATATGCCCCAACAATACTACTTTTGTTTGAGCCAAATGACACTTGCTAGGATTTTTAGACACCCTTTTGCTTCATCAATCCTAGCTAAGGCCATCTTTAACTTCTCCATATGATCTATGTGCTGAGAATAAATGCAAAAATCATCCAAAAACACCCTTATGAACTTTCCCAAGTAAGGCTCGAGCACTTGACTCATGACCCTTTGAAATGTAGCTGGTGCATTGGTCAATCCAAAAGGCATCACTCTGTAAGCAAAAACTCCCCAAGGTGTGGCAAATGATGTTTTCTTTTGATTTTCCTCCGGAATACGAATTTCAAAGTAGCCAGAATACCCATCACATATAGAACACATCTCATGCCCTACTACTTGGTCTAGTATTTCATCTTGGAATCGCAAAGGAAAATGATCCCTCTTAGTGCATGCAGTCAAAGGATGCAAGTCCACACAAATTTGCCACTTATTTCCTTTCTTTGGTGTGATAACTACAGGAGATATCCATTTTGAATCATCAAGAGAAAAGATGAATCCCACCTCAAGTAGTTGTATTACCTCTTTCTTTAGTGCCTCAGCTTGGATCACCCCCAATCGCCTTAAGCGTTGCACAATTGGCTTACTTTCTGGCTTCAACTCAATCTTGTGCCCCATAAGAGAGACTGGTCGAACCTGTGAATAGCTTGTTGCAAAGAGACATGGAAAATCATCTACCATATCCAAGTACTGGAGCTTCTCACTACCTAGTAGAGAATCACCAAGAAGATCTTTGTTGACTCTATGCCAACATGAACTTATGAAGAAAGAGAAGGTGTTACAACTTTGTGATACAACTTTGTGTTACAACTTCTAGACACAACTTTGTGTTAGGACTTTGTGTTACAACTTTGTGTTACAACTTCTACATGAAGAGAGAGAATGTGTTACGACTTTGTGACACAACTTTGTGTTACAACTTTGTGTAACAACTTTGTGTTACCACTTCTACATGTAGAGAGAGAATGTGTTACAACTTTGTGTTACAACTTTGTGATACAACTTTGTGTTACAACTTTGTGATACGACTTTGTGTTACATGCAGAGAGAGAAGCTCTCCAACTTGTATAAATACCCCATAATGGAATGAAGCCCAAACTTTTTGGGGCATTGTGTTGAGTCTACTTTGGTATTCCAAGCATTTGTCTCAAGTGTCCATGCTTCCTTGCACTACACGTCCAAAAGCATGTCCTAACCTTGCAACTCCTCCTCCCTCTCCTCCAACCTTGCAACCCATCCTCTCCCTCTCCTCCTCCCTCCTCCTCCTTCCTCCTCCTCCTCCCTCCTTCTCCTCCTCCTCCCTCCTCCTCCTCCTCTCTCCTCCTCCTCCCTCCTCTCTCTTCTTTCCCCCATGCTCTTACATCTTCTTCCTCGCCCACTCCTATGCTCCCCTAAACCCTTTGTTCCTCAACCCTTAAAACTCCATGATCTATGAGGGAGATGAGTTCTCCACCATGTACTCTACCCTAACCTTGGAACTCTTTTTGAACCCTGGAACCTCCTTCTAAACCCTGGAACCTCCTTCTGAACCCTGGAACTCTTTCTAAACCCTGGAACCTCCTTCTAAACCCCTGGAACTCTTTCTAAACCCTGGAACCTCCTTCTGAACCCTGGAACCTCCTTCTAAACCCTGGAACTCTTTCTAAACCTTGGAACCTCCTTCTGAACCCTGGAATCTCCTTCTAAACCCTGGAACTCTTTCTAGACCCTGGAACCTCCTTCTGAACCCTTAAACTCCTCCTAAACCCTACAACCCCCAATGAAGGCGAAAGCCTTCATTACCTCAACAAAGATGGTTTACGTGCCTTTTACACATGCTTGCACTTTGTTTGCTTACCACACTTAAGCCTATGTGTCTCACCGGAACACGACTCGAGGTCCTAAGCTACACATATACTACAACCGACAATCCCAATATATCTGTAAGTGACAAAAAGCCTCGAAACCCTGCAAACATAGAATACCCAGATCTTACTACGAAAGCAGTAGGAAAGAGAAAACATTTGGCACTGTTGTCGAGGATCGTGAACCCGGGTCACCCGCGTGACAGGCGGGAATACTTACCACTATACTACAACGACTGGCCCATCAGAGGCTGATCTTCGAGAAGTGCCGGAATACTTTAAGAATTATACAAGTGGCAGTGCACCAATAGCAATGCCAAGACCAATCAGAGAATCTGAAGTTCAAGAAACCGATAGCATTGGAGAAACTCCAATCTATGAGGGACCGGCAAAAACATGCACAATAAACCTCGCCCTTGAAGGGGAGGAAGAAAAATTGGTTTTCATTGGGAAACAGCTCCGTCAAGAAGATGAAATCAAACTCAAAGAACTCCTAATGGAATACCATGACTGCCAAGCATGGTCATACAAAATGATGAAAGGAATTTCACCAGAAGTGGCAGTACACATGATACCTATAAGGGAAGGTGCTCACCCTAAGGTATGTGGACCTTATCGCACAAATCCTAAATATGGCACCATGGTCTACGATGAGCTGGAAAAACTCCTAGATGCCGGATTCATCTACGAGATAGAACACACTGATTGGGTTTCACCCATTGTCATTGTACCTAAACGCAACAAGAAGCTCAGAATATGTGTAAACTTGAAAAATGTGAATGCCGCCACAATTAGGGATCACTACCCCCTACCCTTAACAGAAACAGTGTTGGAAAAGGTGGCAGGATCCGAAATATATAGCTTCTTGGATGGCTTTAGTGGCTATAACCAAGTGCAAATTGCTCCTCAAGACCAATCAAAAATAGCATTTGCTATAGAATGGGGTATTTTTGCATATAGAGTCATGCCATTCGGCCTTTGTAATGCCCCAGCCACATTCCAGCGAGTCATGTTCATAGCTTTCAAGTCATTTTTGAATAAGTTTTTACAGGTGTTCTTGGATGATTTGTGCATCCATTCAAACAAATAGGACCACTTCAAATGTCTTGAAGAAGTACTAATCAAATGCAAGGAGTATGGCATCTCCCTAAATCCAACAAAATGCCAGTTCATGGTCACCCACGGAGTTGTTTTGGGACACATCATCTCTCAACATGGGATTGCAACTGACATGGACAAAATCAAAATCATCGTGGAATTGCCTCCTCCTACAAATTCCAAAGGTGTACAGGTCTTTATGGGACATGCCAGCTATTATAGAAGATTTATATTACGGTATGCCATGATAGCTAGACCCCTTTACAAATTATTAGTGGAGTTCTTATGGACCGAAGAGTTCGACCAAGCCTTTGAGCTTTTAAAGTGGCACCTAATCACAGCACCCATCCTTATATCTCCCAATTGGGATATTGATTTTCATGTTCATACTGATGGATCCAAGTATGCAATTGGGAGTGTGCTTTGTCAACCTGGTGAACATAAGAAAGACTACCCCGTCTACTTCGCCAGTCGACAACTCAATGATGCAGAGATCAACTATACAACCACAGAAAGAGAAGCCCTAGCAATGGTGTATAGTGTAAAGAAATTTTGGTACTATCTACTCGCAAATGATTTTGTCTTCTACACCGACCATCAAGCATTGCTTTATCTTGTGAACCGTCCATGTACCACAGGAAGAATAACCAGATGGCTCCTCTTGCTGCAAGAATTCAACTTCAAAATCGTGGTCCGCAAAGGTGCCCAACACTACACTGCCGATCACATGTCTCGAGTCGAGACAGGAGAAGAAGCCACTGGAGTAGAAGACGACTTACCAGATGCCACACTATTTCAAATAGATGCTGTTCTAGAATGGTGTGGAGATATCATTGGGTACTTGATGGCAGGAAGACCACCCCCTGACATGAAAGCAGTAGATGCCAGAAAATTGATTCTAAAGGCTACACCCTATCAACTCATTGCAAGACAACTGTACAAGATGGGCAAGGACCAGATATTAAGAAGATGTGTAATGCCTCATGAGATCTTGCCAATCTTGAGTGAAGTCCATGAAGGCATTGCAAGAGGACACTTCCAAGTGGAAGCCACAGCAAGAAAGGTTCTCCTCGCAGGCTACTGGTGGCCAACACTATGGGCAGATGCCTATGAATATGTAAAAGGCTGTGATGTATGCCAACGAACTATTAAACCACAACACAAAGACTTCAATCCCCTAACAACAGTTATTGCACAACAACCATTTGAAAAATGGGGGATCGACTATATGGGTCCCATACATCCAGCAGCAAAAGGAACACAGGCACGCTACATCATTGTGGCCACTGATTACTTTACAAAATGGGCTGAAGCTAAAGCAGTCAAAAAGGTAGATGCCAAAAGCACAGCAAGATTCTTATACGAACATGTGATCACCCGATTCGGATGCCCCATTGAAATTGTGTCGGATAGAGGCACACATTTTGTCAATGAGGTAATCCAAAAACTCTTGTCTGGCTTCATGGTCATCCATAGAAAAAGCACACCCTACTACCCCCAAGCGAATGGACTAGCAGAATCTACAAACAAAATCATATGCAATATCCTCACCAAGGTAGTAGAACCACAGCGTTTTGATTGGGCAGAGAAACTGAATGCAGCCTTATGGGCATACAGAACCACATTCAAGGTCAGTACAGGGAACACACATTTTCAATTGGTATACGGCCTTGAAGCCGTGGTCCCACTCGAATTTGTAATACCAAGTCTACGCATCACAGTACAGGAACGCATGGGTGATCATGAGTCCTTGAAAGAAAGGCTCTGTCAGTTGGAAAAGCATACAGAGACAAGACTAGTCGCTTATCATGCCATGACAATAGAAAAACGTCAAAGAAAGGCATGGTTTGACAGGAATCTGAAAGCTAAAGACATCAAGGAAGGAGACTTAGTCCTGTTATACAATGCCAAAGTACACAAGGGAAAACTGAAGTATCTAGGTCAAGGACCCTACCGAGTATGAAAGATGAATCCCATCGGAGCTGTGCTACTTGAAACACTAGATGGAGTCCAATTCAACACAACAATAAATGGGAGCTGCCGACTGAAGCGCTACTACATCAACATGCGAGCCATCCCCAACAAAAACGAAGATTTGGGAAACCAAGTCTTCCTTAGTTAGGATTAGATTGTATCACGAGCACTCACTTGCATATGTACGTCTTCGCACATATAGGTAGCATCAATCGATTTTACCTAGAGCTCATAAGTGATGAATGAGTTGTAGCTGCCCTATGAAAATCCCAGCAAAAAAAGCATATAGTTAGTCCCTACTTAGCTACTAGGTCACGTGCACTCACACGTTTTCGCTTAGACACATAGATGATTGCATGAATAATTGTACCACACACTTTCATTCCACACTCTCAAAAGATGTATAAAAAAAGGATCTCTCTCCCACACACACACAGAAAGGTCATACAGGGATGCCAATCAATTTAATGATCAATGGTACACTACATGTACATGGATGCAGGTTCAGAAAAGATGCTGCCACTAAAGAGGATGCGCAGAAAGAACCCACCGCCTCAACCACGGGACCCCCTCCAAAGTTCGCAGCCATCTACATCTTCTCAACCACGGAGACCATAGGCATTCGTGGTCCAAAGCGATAGCTCCGAAGAAGACTCAGTGCATGACCAAGCAGAATAAATGCCACCCCAGTCACAACCGGCCTACACAACCGTTAACAAGGCCCAATCATTGGAACTTGTCTGGCCACCCACATCGACTTATGCTCTTTCCCAGGAAGCAACATCTTACTTAGAGCAACGGGGTCTAGGCAATTTGCATGAGAGCCTCAAATCCTTGGAGGACAGTCCTATCCTAACCACCTACATCAAGGACTTTCTCCATTCTTACTACTCCAGCAATGCAAAGGATGGCAAGTACGGTACAATCACTGTATAGCAGAGCCCACTGAACATTATCCTCGACAGTATGGTCATTCAAAGGGCTTTCTCATTGCCAAAGCAAGGTGGCCAATACCCTAAACGGTCTTATGATGCAAAGTTTATCGAAGTACAGTCTCTCCTCACCAAGGGTACCCTGATCCATAGAGATGGCATATTGCTTCGCACAATCCTTGACCATCGCCTCAAGGAAGCAACACAATTTCTATCCACAATCCTGGGAATAAAGTACGGCAAGGAACGCTCCCTTCCACTCCACACATTTGTTTTGCTGAGTAGGAAGCTAAAACAAGACTGGTCTAGCACTTCGTCATTTTCTTTACCAAAAAACTCGATGGTTCTTCAGGCCAGAAATGTAAAATTCCGCACTTATTGGCTATAATCATCAAAAAAGAACTACAAGAAAGAGCAATGACTCTGCCCCAGTCTCCAAATCCAATTGAGGAGTTGGACATACCCTTCTCACCAGTATGGGAGCCGTCATCAACTTCTCCAGCTATCACATTGATAAGTACAGATGCCTTAACAGAAGTACCTATTCTGGAAAGCAGGATTGTGGAATTGCCCCAGGAAATGCTACAGCTCAGTGCACAACTGCAACCACTAAGTCTCCACCAATAGCACCAACATGAGCTCGAGACAAGGTTGGCACCCGAACCTGAGGAAAGATCAGCACCAGAGCTTGAGACCACATCAACACTCGAACCGCCCATCGATGCCATGCCAGTCGATGAGCCCCAAGGAGTGCTAGTGCCAGATCATCAGTATGACTATTGTACACAAGGGACTGAAATGCCATTGGAAAAACCTCCCCCAAGTACTACAGAATCAACGGGATGGCTACATGGGCACCACTTGTATCAGCAATATCGCCAGACCTCATCACCGTCTATCATTCTCCAACATCAAGCTAGCCAAATGATCCAAATGTCAGAACTCTCCACTAGCTTGGCCAAGGAAGCATATGCAAGAGAATTGGAAAGGCAGACTGCATTAGAAATCGAAGACCAATTCTAGGCAATCGCCATAGAGGTCAAGGCACTTCGGGCACAGATAGATGAGAAGGAGGTAGAAGAAGTGCGCATGAACCAGGCCCTCCAAGCTCAAGAGAAGGCAGTAAGGGATGTGACCTCCAACCTCCACCAAAGTCAAACACAGCTGACTGCGGCAGTAGAAGCAACGGCAATCCTACAGACCTACTATAACTCCTTGACATCTGCACATGCGCAACAAACGGAGGTAGTGGCACAAGCTCGACTCACTCTCATTCACAAAGAAGAAGAGCTCCAGGATTGTAAAGACATGAAACAATCTTTGGCAGTACGTGCCTTCAGCATTGATGAGCTTACAAGGGAATGCCGACTCTTAAAAGACCAACTTGCTACTATTCAAGAGGCCAGCACTTCACAAGCCCAAGTCTTGGACCAATGGTCCAATACCACTAAAGACATTCCTCAAGAGGCAAAGGTCACCTTGCAAATGAAAAAGCTTAAGGAGGCATACACAACCATCTACCATCAGTGCAAAGAAAAAATGAATGAGATGCACTCCCAAAAAATAGCCAACTCCAAGCTTGAACTCCAATTGCTAGTGCACAACAATGAGGCATTGGAAGACAACACCAATGATGCCCCACTACAATGCACAACCGTGGTGTACGAAGAGCTTGTGGCTGCTCTACAAGTGGAAGATCACCTCAACGCATGCGTGCTTATCCGATGGAAGCAACTCCAAATCAGGATCATATCTACTCATCCAACAATCAATTGGAAACGATCAATTGGGACTAAAACCCTGCACATAATTTGCCAAGACTTGTCTGAAGATGAGAAGAATATCTTCTGCCTGTCTACACATGCCGGGTTTATAACACTCAGGACGGATGCTTTCATTGCATATGTCTACCTCATGGGTAGTCCTCCCCTCAGGGTTATTGCAGGTTTGTTGCCATTGCTACAAAGGCCATCGCTATTATTTGCACGGCACGACATAACCGACATCCAACCCATGCAGCTGATCATCCCATCGCACCAGCAAAAAGAAGTGTCAAAAGATGACAAGGCCTATCTCACATCCAACTTCCCATATCTAACCACTCTTTCTGCCAACATCATAACCTCACTTCCCCTTGCTGCTACCACCCTCTTAACCTTCCCCGAGCTCCATCCTAACATCTATTCCCTCCATCGTCTCTTTGCTCATGCCTCTCACCATTTTCAACTTACCCAACAGTCACAAACTTACGAGCCCCTCACACCTAGCTTTTTCCCCTCCCTTGCTAATCCTACCCTTGAGAATTACCAAGCTGCTCAAACCATTTGCCCATTTCTTCCCCCCCTCCCCTCTGCTCCCCCTTCTGCCACTATCACTCAGCCATATTTCTCCCCAATGTCCCCTGATTCTCTCCCGGCCCCATCATCACCTCCGACACTTTTGGTGCTTCCATCAGCAAAAAATGACGCAGTATTTGATTTTGAATATCAGAATCCGGATAATCCAATTCATACGCCCATGCCAAGTTCCAATGATGGGTATGATTTTGATGAGATACCACTTCCCAGTAACCCCATAAAGGAATTTTGGAGCAAATATCCTGATATGAAAACTCGCGGTGGATGGACCTTGGATAACTTTCCTACCAACCTTCGTCAGCATCAAATAAGTGAAGGTTGGATTAGCAAATTGGATCCACAACCTGATTGGCACCGTCCCAAGCTCTTTGATGTAATCTTCTTAAAGGAGTACTTACGGGCACCTCCATGTCTCAGAACCCACATCCCAAGTTCTATGCAGTTCCACGGCATAAAAAATGGGAAGCCCCAACATACACGCTTTGGCTGAGTCATTAATTGGCCAATGATCGAACCCTACTCTGGTATAGAATGGAATATCCAAGGCACCATGATCCGAGCACTTCAGCAGCATGAACAAATAATGTGTGGCAACATTGATCGCTTCCTTCGCCAAAGTGCCATATTCTGTAAAACATTAGAATTCATTCTGGAGGTCCCATGTTACCTTGATTCCCATTTGCCTCCACTCAGCTTTAATCCCAATGAAAGGATTGATGCTCAGATTACAAGCCGACTCTATCAAAGAGTGATCTTCTTGGAGGCACGCCACATATCTCTGTTCGAGCAAATGGTAGATATAGGCTACCTGGAAACTGCGCAAAAATTGTTTGGTGCTAAGGCTCTACAGTAGGATCGACTGGCACGACACAAGTTCCACAGCCATTGGACTAAAAACATAGCAACCCAAGTACGTGATCACAATAAGCCATAACCCGAGGATGGGTAATAAAATGGATCCGGGAGTATGTCGTCTCTGTGCCAACATGAACTTATGAAGAAAGAGAAGGTCTTACAACTTTGTGATACAACTTTGTGTTACAACTTCTAGACACAACTTTGTATTACAACTTCTACATGAAGAGAGAGAATGTGTTACGACTTTGTGACACAACTTTGTGTTACAACTTCTACATGTAGAGAGAGAATGCGTTACAACTTTGTGTTACAACTTTGTGATACAACTTTGTGTTACAACTTTGTGATACGACTTTGTGTTACATGCAGAGAGAGAAGCTCTCCAACTTGTATAAATACCCCATAATGGAATGAAGCCCACACTCTTTGGGGCATTGTGTTGAGTCTACTTTGGTATTCCAAGCATTTGTCTCAAGTGTCCATGCTTCCTTGCACTGCACGTCCAAAAGCATGTCCTGATCTTGCAACTCCTCCTCCTTCTCCTCCAACCTTGCAACCCATCCTCTCCCTCTCCTCCTCCCTCCTCCTCCTTCCTCCTCCTCCTCCCTCCTCCTCCTCCTCCTCCCTCCTCCTCCTCCTCTCTCCTCCTCCTCCCTCCTCTCTCTTCTTTCCCCCATGCTCTTACACCTTCTTCCTCTCCCACTCCTATGCTCCCCTAAACTCTTTGTTCCTCAACCCTCCTCCTCCCTCCTCCTCCTCCTCTCTCCTCCTCCTCCCTCCTCTCTCTTCTTTCCCCCATGCTCTTACACCTTCTTCCTCTCCCACTCCTATGCTCCCCTAAACCCTTTGTTCCTCAACCCTTAAACCTCCATGATCTATGAGGGAGACGAGTTCTCCACCATGTACTCTACCCTAACCTTGGAACTCTTTCTGAACCCTGGAACCTCCTTCTAAACCCTGGAACCTCCTTTTGAACCCTGGAACTCTTTCTAAACCCTGGAACCTCCTTCTAAACCCTGGAACTCTTTCTAAACCCTGGAACCTCCTTCTGAACCCTGGAACCTCCTTCTAAACCGTGGAACTCTTTCTAAACCCTGGAACCTCCTTTTGAACCCCGGAACCTCCTTCTAAACCCTGGAACTCTTTCTAAACCCTGGAACCTCCTTCTGAACGCTTAAAGTCCTCCTAAACCCTACAACCCCCAATGAAGGCGAAAGCCTTCATTACCTCAACAAAGATGGTTTACATGCCTTTTACACATGCTTGCACTTTGTTTGCTTACCACACTTGAGCCTACGTCTCTCACCGGAACACGACTCGAGGTCCTAAGCTACACATATACTACAACCGACAATCCCAATATATCTGTAGGTGACAAAAAGCCTCGGAACCGTGCAAACATAGAATACCCAGCTCTTACTATGAAAGCAGTAGGAAAGAGCAAACAATCTTCATTGCATTGGCATTGTTTAGTGTGCTCCACATCCTCCACATGAAGTGTCTCTATAGGATCTTGTACCACCACCTTGTTCCCTCCTGACTCATCCTAATCAGTACCAAGCCAAACATCAAAGGCCACTCCTTCCACCTCACCCTCTGAGCTAGACTCCTTGGAGCTACACCCTGTCTCTTGTTCTTCATCGGTTAAGTTAGAGCTCAAACTCTTTGATGTTGAAGACTCCTACTTGACAACTTCCTTTTTGTGACATCTGATGTTGTAGCGATCAACTCTCCAGTATCCAACTTTTGAATAGCCCTCACCTTGCATAGCCGAGGCCTTTCCAAAATCAACGGATAGGCACGTGCATCTGGCTTGGTAGGGATCATCTGAAAAGTAGCCGGCACAAAAATTCCACATACATCCACTTCTAGATTCTTCACAACTTCCAAGGTCTTTAGCCTAGTGTTGTCAGCCAATTTGATGTGATAAGGAGAGGTAGTACTAGAGTATTTTAAATCGGCATCTGTCATGGTCTTCTCACTCATGACATTAATTGATCCACCTCCATTAATGTAAACATTAGAAATCACTTGACCATCAATGATCTCATCAACCATAGGTACATCATCTATATCACAAACCTCTATATCTACATTTTGAACAATAGGAATGGTGCTTTTCTTCTTTTTCTTCTTTGATGCTCATGTGCTTGCTAGCTTTCCCCATTCCTTCCATAGTTTTGGAGACAAAGCAAGTAATTGACCAAAGGTGATATGAGCTTCCTTTTGTTTAAGGTCAGACAGCAAGTCCAATGCCTTGTCCTAAAGGAAAATTTGATTGGCTAATTCTCCTTTAAAGCCAGCATCCTCAAACAAAATCCTGAAGATAAGACTCCTGGTCTTCCCCTTGGGTCCCTCAAAACACTGGAATCTTCACCATGATGAAACACAAAAAGGAAACACCAAAATCCAAATAATATCCCAAACAAGATCCAAAAAAGGCCCCATAGAGCCTTAGTATACCAACTTATTATGCTGCATAACCACTTGTTGAAAACCCTCCACAATGTGATCCTCAACAAAATCTTCAAAAATAAGTGACCACAATCAGCACCATGAAAACATTGTGTATACATGCATTCAAGAATCACCCTTCTCACAATTGGAAGTGCACATAACAGCTTTAAGATATTTTACTCTTCATCATTTACATAGCAAAAGAAGTTGAAAGCATTGAGAATCACCACTCCACTGTTATAGTCAAAAACTACCCGAAGACTTAACTCTTCTTCACACAAAGCTACGAGTGCATGAAATAGTTTTTAGATATGCTCAATTCCCCACCCTCCTGGTAATAACCAGTGGTCCAAGGTACTCAAGTTGTAAGGCCCCCATATGAGGAGAAGCCATGTGTGAGCCTGGGACACAGGATGGATCCTGACATGCATGTCAGATGAGGTCTATCAATGAGACTGTTGATGGTAGAAAGGTGATTGTGTGGGGACCCGTTATTCTTGTTGGGGCCAGTGGCCCCTTGGTGGGAGTTCGGGGGCAAGAGCCCCCGAGGCGATGGTATGGGAAATATTCCTTGAATATTCCATGGATGAGTAGTCGGTTCCATCGGCTAGGTTGATTGGTCGGCTCCACCGACTAGGTTGACTGGTCGACTCCACCGACTATGTTGATCCAACTACTGCCCTCATAGCTATAAAGAGGTGACCTCCCCAGTCCATTGTATCAGATCAGTTCAGATTAGATCAGATCTTCCAGCTAGTAGCTCTTCACCTAGTATTTGTCTAAATCGCCATTTACATTAGGAAAAAAGGGAACTCATTTTGGGGCCTTTTAGAAGAGAGAGAAAATAGGCTCTCAACCAATCAGGAGTGGGCCAACGTAATGTTGAAAATTCAACAAAAGAAGATGAAAATAAGAAAAAGAAATAGTACTATATGTTCGTAGAAGCATGTCACATTAATGAGGTGATCTGATTTAAATCTTTAAAAAATTTATTTTCTGTGCAGAATTTGGTGATTCTGACACCGCAAACGCGTCCGGAACGACCCAAAACCCCAAGAACGGCACTGGAAACGCTGGAATCAGACATCTGGAGGCCCAAAAACGGCCAAAAAAGGTCGAAAAACGCGATTTGCAGTAAAATGCGATTTGGCACTTTCATCGGCCTTTTTTGGCCGTTTCTGGGCCTTCGGATGTCCGATTCCAGCGTTTCCAGTGCCGTTCTTGGGGTTTTGGGCCATTCCGGACACGTCTGCGGTGTCAGAATCACCAAATTCTACATAGAAAAGTGTTGCTCTTATATGAACATTGAATGTAAAGCATGTGAAAGAATATATTTATTCCTTTTCACACTGACATTTCTCATGCAAGTATCCATATTTTCTTGCTTTTGTAGAGAGAGAAAAGAGAAAATAGTGAATTTCTTACAGGGCCCCAAAATGAGCTCCCTTTCTTCCTAATGAGCTCCACTGTGGAAGCGCACGAGTGGATGGAGCCATCATCTGTACAACATCAGTATTGAAGGAAAAGTTTGTTTCTCTCCAATTTGCTGTGTACTCTCTATTCTTTGTTCGGTTTCTGTTCTGCTACACCGTGTAATTTAACAACAATCCCCAATCTATCATTGTGCCTGCTGCTAGCATTGTCGATTCATGAACATATTCAAGAGTGCAAACATAAAGGATATGGTCATGATGACCGTGCGAATAGCTTGAGCATCACCTTCACAATCTTCTAGTTCTCTTAAATGGGTTGCAATTTCTTCTAATGGAGTTCTTCCAGGCATCTTCTTAATCACATCATAAAACACATGACTATACTAGGCATAACATGCAATCAAGTACACCCATGATCGTTTAGTAAGGTGGGATGAATCCAATACCAAACATACACGGTGTCTCCACCAAAAGATGTGACATGAAGTTGGGGTTAATAAAATTCACACACCTCTTCACTTCCTACTGCTTTCAAACTGAGTGATAGAGATATTCATCACTAGGAAAGGGACATTAAAAATAAGCTTTCATACCAAGAGATCACACCGTACTATCCTCCCTTATATGAGAATGAAGATGGTAACATCCCAAGTGATGTTGTACTCAAGCACAGGGAGAAGGAAAGGATCAGCGGAGGCCATAATCTCAGCAAGCCGGTCTACGCCAAAGAGGAGAATGATATGTTGTTGAAAGAAGATCTTGTGGCTCAACATGACATGAATGATATATATCAAGGAGTTTGAAGGGCTGATTGGGTCAGATGGGTAGGTTCCGAGGAAACATTGCATTTCCTTCATAGATACCTTTACAATTACCTCAAAACACTCTCCAAAATATCATAAGACATAGAGACCCATAACTTTTAGTAGAGACATGATATCAAATATTCAAACACAATTGAGATACATCTTGAAATGGGCTTCGCTTTGATATAAGTTTCATAAGAAACAAAGAAGCAATCAGAAAGATATGGGCGGTTTACTAGACGGGGGTAAAAACTATCTGAAAAAGAAATAGTCACACATAGAGAGTCATAGAATTTTGGTCTAAAATCTAATATAATAACTGAAGACATATCATGATGCTCCTTGAAGATAGCTTTGTCTAATATAAGTTTCGTACAAATCCAATGATGGAGCAAAACGTTATGAGCAAAATACTGACAAGGGGTCAAACTGTCATGAAAAACACCTACTCCTTCTACTGGTGCCGACTTGGGAGAATACTACCTCCATGCTTAGACTTCATCAACGATCCAAGTCCCATAGAGGTCTCCTAGGAGGGAAGTAAGAGCTCCCTTTGTGGCTTGGGAAATAGATAAACCATGTATGCGCAATGAGTGGCCGAATAGACAACACTTTTGAGCACTTTGGAAGAGAAAACAATGGAAAAAGGAAAGAGATACTCAAGAGAGAGAACCTGAAGCGACCTTCATTACCAATAGAGTGGGACTCCAATCCAATGCAATTTAAAATACTACAAACACAAGGGAGAAGAAGAGGTTTCATACGTACAAGAGGGAGCGGAAGCTCCAAGACTACTCATAGAGAAAGAATTGAACTAGAGAGAGATGGACCCAAGAGTCTACATCAGAGAATATCTACAGAGGGAGAGGGCTTATGGAAGAGACTTAAGGAGACTAGAGCTATAGCAACATGAGGCCTAATGGTGAAAGAGATGTTGAACAAGGGAGAGGAGGGCTCCTTTTATAAAGATTTTGTTACCCTCCTTCACCCATTTACAATTGATGCCTGTAGATTCCTTTCCCCATCAATCACATAAGCCTGTATATCACCATCAATGTCCTTTTTGGCTACTCTTGCCATGTGTCCCATCAAAAGATGCTCAAGACTCTTAAAATATTGAGAAAGTCAAGTTTCTCCCCACATGGAACCCATAGGGACCCTCTCTTTTCCATATGTCCACGTCCTCCTTATTCAACATGGGAATTCTAGAAGGATTCCTCTTGACTCCACACTCCTCCACATGCCTTCCACACACTTGGCATGTGGCCTCTCTTATATTATTGGAACACATGGACATGAGCCCACCTCTTATATGACTCACTCTTCACAAATAACTCTCACCCCATACCAAGGTATTTATCATTCATACACATGGTATTTACAATGATATATTCCACTCATCCTCTCAATCCCATACAATATCTTAGAAAATAGAAATAAGTGAAAGCCACTAGGCTATCACCTGATACTCAACCTCTTATCAAACATAGAGAAAAACAATACCAATGCCAAATAAAAAATATCAATTTTTGGCGTCACATCTTTCCCCCTTAGCAGATCCTCTCTAGTGATAGAGAGGGTGTGTTGGCCCTCAAGGTGGTCGAGCGTAGAAGAATTTAAGGCGATACTCATTGGTGCATCCGGGTATCACCATGCCGTCAACATCCTCAAGCTGATAGGTTCCATTGGTGACATTCATATACATCCTTATGGAGGCGTGGCCAAAAGTAACCAATCTCTGCTTCTATTGTGGAGTTAACCCTCGAGGAAACATGCCTTCTTTTACATATTGCTAAACATCTTGCAGTTCTGGCCATCCAGTGTCTACCAAAGAAACCACCCCCTGGTCTTATACTACAATGGCTTGAGTAGCCAACTCATCTGCCCTTTGATTTTCTTTTCTGTTTATATGAACAAACTTGCAAAAATCAAATTGACTACATAGTGCCATAGCCTTTTGTTTAAGCTCCTTCAAATGAGGACTTCTTGTCTTGTAATGCCCTTGCATTTTCTTTATAATAAGATGAGAATCTCCTCTTACTTCCAATTCATTAACTTGACTTTGAAGACAACCCTCCAAACCAAGAATCAAAGCATTATGCTCAGCTACATTGTTAGTTGTGATACCTAGAAGCTCTTGTCCTCTTGCCCATACTTCTTGACCTTAAGAATCCCCTCGGCTCCTTGTTGGCATGAAGGACTAAAAGCCCCATTAAAATACAAGACAAAAATCTGTTGGTGGTGTTTCCCTTTCATCATTAATGTCCTTCTTATATTTCTTTTCTTCTCTTAAATCATGCCATTCTGTGAGCAAATCTGCCATAGTGGACCTAGTGGTATTTTTAGTGAGACAAAAGAGAAAGAGAACTCTTGAAGCTCTGACAACCATTTTGTGAATCTCCCCCCAAGATTAGGCTTGTGGACTAGATATGCTAATACAGACTGAGAGGTAAGGAAGAAAAATGGCCGAGGTAATAAATAGGAGCGAAACTTTTTGATTGAAAACACCAAAGAGAGGGCTTGCTGCTCCATTTCTCCGTACCTTGTTTCCACCTCTGTAAGCTGTCGGCTAGCATAATAGATGGGTTGCATTCTACCTGCCTCTCCTTTTTGTAGCAATATAGCACCAACTGAATGCAAAGATACACTTGGATTTACATAAAAGACTTGAGACCAATCAGGGGGCTTCAATATTGGGCCCCTACTCATGGCCTCCTTAAGTTGCTGAAAAGACTCTTGTTGCTCCACACCCCATTGGAAAGAAACTCCTTTTCTTGTCAACAAGTTCATGGGATGCACTATCTCTGTGAAATCATCACAAAAGCATTGATAATACTTGCTTTTTCCTAGAATTCTGCGAACACCAATCACACTCTCAGGACTTGGCAATGCCATGATTGCTTGAACCTTCTTAGGATCCATTTGCAAGCCTTCTTCAGACATAATATGCCCCAACAAGACTACTTTTGTTTGAGCCAAATGACACTTGCTAGGAATTTTAGACACCCTTTTGCTTCATCAATCCTAGATAAGGCCATCTTTAATTTCTCCATGTGATCTATGTGCTGAGAATAAATGCAAAAATCATCCAAAAACACCCTTATGAACTTTCCCAAGTAAGGCTTGAGCACTTGACTCATGAACCTTTGAAATGTAGCTGGTGCATTGGTCAACCCAAAAGGCATCACTTTGTAAGCAAAAACTCCCCAAGGTGTGACAAATGATGTTTTCTTTTGATCTTCCCCCCGAATACGAATTCGAAAGTACCCAGAATACCCATCACATACAGAATACATCTCACGCCCTGCTACGTCTAGTATTTCATCTTGGAATGGCAAAGGAAAATGATCCCTCTTAGTGCATGCATTCAAAGGACGAAAGTCCACACAAATCTGCCACTTATTTCCTTTCTTTGGTGTGACAACTACAGGAAATATCCATTCTGAGTCATCAAGAGGAAAGATGAATCCCTCCTCAAGTAGTTGTGTTACCTCTTTCTTTAGTGCCTCAGCTTGGATCACCCCCAATCGCCTTAAGCGTTGCACAACTGGCTTGCTTTCTGGCTTCAACTCAATCTTGTACTCCACAAGAGAGATTGGTCGAATAGCTTGTTGCAAAGAGACATGGAAAATCATCTAACATATCCAAGTACTGGAGATTCTCACTACCTGGTAGAGAATCACCAAGAAGATCTTCATTGCATTTTCATCATTTAGTGCGCTCCACATCCTCCACATGAAGTGTCTCTATAGGATCTTGTGCCACCACCTTGTTCCCTCCTGACTCATCCCGATCAGCACTAAGACAAACATCAAATGCCACTCCTTTCACCTCACCCTCTGAGCTAGACTCCTTGAGCTACACCCTGTCTCTTCTTCTTCATCGGTTAAGTCAGAAAGTCAGAGCTCGAACTCTCTGATGTTGAAGACTCCTCCTTGACAACTTCCTTTTTGCACCTTCTGATGTTGTAGCCCACATTCTTATCATTTCCCTACAAAATCAATTCTCCAGTATCCCACTTTTTAATAGCCTTCACCTTATGTAGCCAAGGCCTTCCCAAAATCAATGATAGGCACGTGCATCTGGCTTGGTAGGGATCACCTGAAAAGTAGCCAGCACAAAAATTCAACATACATCCACTTCTATATTCTTCACAACTCCCAAGGTCTTTACCATAGTGTTGTCAGCCAATTTGATGCGATAAGGAGAGGTAGTACTAGAGTATTTTAAATCAGCATCTATCATGGTCTTCTCACTCATGACATTAATCGATGCACCTCCATCAATGTAAACATTAGAAATCACGACCATCAATGATCACATCAACCACAGGTACATCATCTATATCACAAACCTCTATATCTACATTTTGAACAATAGGAATGGTGCTTTTCTTCTTTTTCTTCTTTGACATTTGTGTGCTTGCTAGCTTTTCCCATTCCTTCCATAGTATTGGAGACAAAGCAAGTAATTGACCAAAGGTGATATGAGCTTCCTTTTCTTTAAGGTCGGACAACAAGTCATAGCTTCCAATGCCTTGTCCTAAAGGAAAGTCTGACTGGCCAATTCTCCTTTAAAGCCGGGATCCTCGAACAAAATCCCAAAGATAAGACTCTAGGTCTTTCCCTTGGGTCCCTCGAAACACTGGAATCTTCAGCATGATGAAACACAAAAAGGAAACATCAAAATCCAAATAGTAAAAAACTTTGGAAATACAATTCTGTAACATCTCTCTTGCTTGGATTGCAACTAACCTCAGTTGTGTATTTGACTTTCCGAGTCAACGAGTAGAGATGTGAAGAGTAATCTCTTGGATATTCATCAAGTATCATCATGGTCAAAAAATTTATTCAAGAGATCTTAAGTTCTCATTAACCAAGAGATAATGAATTTTGCCAATTCAAAACTTATGAAAGATTATTTCTATTCTTAACCTATACCAAGAGAAAGTATTGTACCACATCCATTCATTGCTTATGTTATTTTGGTATAGGTTGGACAGCATTATATTTGTCATATTCCTCAATATCTATACCGTCCCATATGAGTATGATATTGAGAAATAATAACAAATACAAAGCATAATTCTTTTTTCTTTTGATGTGAGTAGCAATAAGTGACATATACTATTTTGTGATGAGCAGAAGGGTATACGTACATCATTGTTTAATCACGTGTCAAAGTTTTTTATTCAGGTTGGGAGCTAGTAATGATCTAATATGTATTTTCTTCAGCTGGCTAGAAAATACATGGAAGATATTATGTGACACACTAACTGTTTTTCATTTTCTATAAAAGCAATTCCATAAAGAAACTACTAGAGCAAAAAGTTTGCCACCATCGAACAATCATGCCTTCCCTCTTCTTAGCAAAAATGTCATATGCTTTCTCTTCTCTTTAATTTTCTTCAATTTAGTTCACATTAGTAGAACACTTTATCGAAGCATACCATATGTATCACACAACAATAGTTTTGTCATCTACAACTCAGCTAGGATTGGCATCTACTCAAGCAAGCTATGAGGATACAAGACCTCTAAGTAATTGTATTCATTATTTCATACATACCACATGATATACATCTTCTTTTCTTTATTAATGCACATAATCATGCTTATTTAATCATAACAAACTCTTAGATCACATAATCATGCTTACTTAATCATAACAAACTCTTAACTGGCCTAGATTATCCTAGATCCCATACAGGCTATCATTCTTTATTCTCTTTTTCATGCTATTTTAATTTGATGTATCACTCTTCTTCAAATTCAATTGTTCCCTTCCGTCGCCATACCATTCTTTCTTGTCTCTATATGAGTATTTCAATAAGAGTAAGAAAAATGAATATATAGAAAAACAAAAAATATGGGAATAGATACGTATCTCCTTTGTCCTTCCAAATCTTTGCTTGCTTCGTTGAGCCCCAATCAACTTTCTTTTTCTTCCAATTCAATTTTCAGTCTGGTAACTTTGTGGTTCAAAAGAGATTCCTTGTAGATCCTCTCTTCATAGTGACCTCATCATATGCAACTCAAGAAAAACAATTAAGTAAAGCAAAGAAGAAGGATAAAAGATGTATCTAGAGATGCGTTGAAGCAATAACATGCATATCGCGCATCTATTTGTCCTTGTCTCATGTGGAGCTCTGGATTCTTAATTTAGTCCTATTGCTTTCTTTCAAATTAAATAGCCATGGTCTTTTCAAGAGCAACATCCATGTTGCAATGTTCATACGACTTCCAGTATTGAAATCACATGATGCTTATATTACTTTAAATATCATTAATATCATAAGAATATGAATCTTTACTATCCTCATGCCCTGAGGTTAAGTCATGTCTAGTCTTGGCTGTTCATCTTCCTATCCAAAGACTGCTTCTACCAATTCATTGATAGTAGGCAGTGAGAAGAAACAATCATAAATTTCTTACATGAAGTCGGAACATATTAGTAAAGCCACTCAAAAGAACCGGCACATACCCTTTGAACAAGCTAGCATGGGCCATTTTTATGAATCGCAATTGTAGTGTCAATTTTCCAAAGGATCTTTGGTAACTTTTGCATACAAACTCAAAACCTAGCAATCAAGTAGTCGAAATGATTAGAAAGAACATTATGAGAAAGATTGTGTCATCAAATTGGAGAAAATCATGTCGCTTGTCTCCGGTAGTCAAGCTAGAGTGTAGCTAAGCTCTGATACCACTGTTACGAAAACTGAACTCAAACATGCTCACAAATTCAAGATTTACCAAAACCATAGAAACCAAGAACCAAGAAACAAGTGGGAGAGAGAAAAAAAAGAGGGAGTGACACTACATGGGGTCCAATCTGCCCCCTCCTTAGATGGTGGCTCTTGCTTCCCATCTAGAGTGTTTATTTAAATATATAATTCCAAAAAAAGCAAAGAGCCAATAACAATACATTTAAAAGCATCCCTTGTCCATAATTAGGGGGATTTCTTAACATAGCTCCACGAGTTTAAAATATCGCAAGGCTTTATATGCCCTCATCCAAAATTTATAAAATAAATTAGCCCATGGGTTAAAATTCACAACTTTATAATGTGGCTCATGGCCTTTGACAGCCATTAGATACTTTGATCAATCCAAATCACCGTCAATCCCAACACAATTGTACGCTTTATATATAGACATCAAAATACACACCTTGCGACCAATTGCAATAACACCAGTAACACTAGCGACATTAGTATTAACATGGAATCACCCACAATACTAACCATCCAGCCTGGCAAAACACAAGTAGTTAGGCGTCCCCAACTAAACCCCACAAAGTATCCACTAGGACCCCCGCTGCGTCCGGTGCACTCCTATGGAATACTTTGCCATAGTCATACTTGACTAAAACAAAGTAATTTCCATAGCAAAAAACTTTGGAAATACAATTCTATAACATCCCTCCTGCTTGGATTACAACTGACCTCAGTTGTGTATTTTAATGCAATTTTGTGAATCCAAACATAGTGAATTTCTCAAGAGAATGACATATTAAAACTAAAACATTGTGAATCCAAATATTGTGAATTTTCTCAAAAGAAAGACAGTGTTAAGAAAGACCTTTTATATAATTCAAATCTGATCCAAGGCATTTTTTTCAAATCTTAAAAATCAAAGGCATTTTGTTTCATTTGAAAGGAAATTAATTGAGTTTGAAGATACATTTGACTTTTTTTTTGGCTAAATATTATATCATTTTCTAGAAGTATTGTGTGTATTGCATGTGAATTATCAAATTTAATGCAATTTTGTGAATCAAAACATAGTGAATTTCTCAAGATAATGACATATTAAAACTAAAACATTGTGAATCCAAATATTGTGAATTTTCTCAAAAGAAAGATAGTGTTAAGAAACACCTTTGATATTCAAATCTGATCCAACAACTTGCAATATAAATTACAATATCTCAAATTAGGAGTATGCCAACAAAATGGCAATGGTGTTACATCTTAAAACTCGTACTCACAAAGCTCCTCGTCTCCTACATGGATATCCCTAATGGATTGCACAATAATAACCCAAATATATCAGTGTCCAAGACATCTTGTCTGTCTTCAATCCACGGTGATACTCTAGTATCATATACATACATAATATTCATCATATCTTTACAATTAATGGAGCTATTGATGTATCTATCTACATTCCCATACAAGACATCTCCCATGATGTATTTCGTATCCTCTTTTGCTAATATTGGATCTTTGAGGAGGCCATAGTTCCTAAACCTTGGAAATTAAGAGCAAAGAGTAATCCAAGTAGTATAACCATACTTTGGACCATTGTATATCAAAAGGTCTTTGTTTTCTTCTACATCTGTATGTACAACAAGCCATAACCCGCTCCTAAAACTGATGGTCTTCACTTCAAATCGCACACCTTTGGACAACCAATTGGTATCAGTAGATCTTGATCCCATAAGCCATTCAGCTTAGGATCAAATTGAATAATTAATTCATTCTTCACTTCTTTCAGCAAGTCATGAGACCCTGTGCATAAAAGAAACAGGATGATGAGTTAGTCAATAATTTGGCAAAAATAAGAAGAAAGTAAATTAGATAGATATTGGAGTTAGCATTTAATAAATGTAGGTTAGCTACTCGATAATTCGGCAAAATGTAGGTTTGAAGGTTTATAGCTCATCAATCTACATTTTCACCTACTCTATAATTCGACATCAAGGTTTGAAGTTAGGTTTCAATAAATGTAGGTCAGCTACTCTATTTTTTCTCATTCATGGGGTCCTATGCTCACCTAAGTTTTGTTATGTAAAGAACAATATCTTTAATCTTCACAAGTTCTTGTCCTCACATGATACAATTTTCAAAGATTATAACTCAAAAGCAAATTCTATATTACACTTCCAATCATGACATCTAAATGCATGTCAAAACACACAGAATATGAGAAGATGAAGATTATAATCCAAAGGCAAACTTTACAGTATATTTTCTACATTTAGTCTTCTTAGTTACCCAACTATATATAAAAAGATTATCTTCTTAGTTACCAAAAAATGCAAAACTTTGTGAAGTTTCCATGAATGACTCTACTTAATGAACTTTAGGAGTTTTGAATATTGGTCTTAAAAACAATCTTGGTCTCTCATGATCAATATAAGATGAGAATCTAAGATGAGTTTATAAACCAATCATAGCATGTTAGGTATAGGATGAAAAACAAGGATCACTTTCAAAACTAATCTTAGCTTCTCATGTCTAATGGCAGATGAAAAGATAAGATTGGTCTCAAAACCAATCCAATCTTATTAGCTCAACCTCCATCGAGAAAAAGAGGCTAAGATTGATTTAAAAATCGATCTCAATCTCTCATGCCGGCTCTCATGCTCTAGTGGGCATGAGATGTTAAGACCGGTTTTAAATATTGCTAAAGAATGAGATACTAAGATCGGTTAAACCAATCATACCCTCTCATTGTTAGTGAAGGATGAGAGAGTAAGTCTCATCGTAAACCAATGATGAGATGGTATGATTGATTTAAAACCGATCTTGGTATTTCAAGCTCGATAAAGGAGCAGAGACTAAGATTAATTTTAGAACCGATCTTAGCATCTCATGACCATTGGAGCATGGGAGAAAGAAATCAATCTTAATCGCTCATGCTCCACTAGGTGTGAGATACTAAGATCGGTTTTCAAACCAATCTTGGTCTCTCGTCTTTTAGCAAGCTTGAAGGACCAAGATCACTTTTAAAACTCATACCCTCTCATGATTGATTACAGTTTTTTCTTACCCTAACAATACAAGAAATAGCAAAATTACATCAATGATTGATCGGTTTCAAAACCAATATTGGATGGAGGAAGAAGGGCAAAGGCTATTCCCTTCATCCCACGAACCAAGAAGAATTTCAAATCTAATCTTGGTTGGGGTATGAAAGGCCCAGCATCCCTGTCCCTAGATCGGTTTTAAAACTGACCTTGGATGCAGGATGAAAGGCAAAAATATGTTCCCTTCATCCTCCCAAACAAGAATTGTTTCAAAATTGATCTTAGATGGGGAGAAGGACAAAGGCTAGGCCTTTCATCCCCCAACCAAGATTGTGGATTCAAAATAGATCTTGGTGAAAATTTTAAACTTTGAAATTTCATCACAGAGAGAGAGAGAGAGAGAGAGAGAGAGAGAGAGAGAGAGAGAGAGAGACTTCTATGCTTAAACTATAGAGAGGGTGAGAGGTAGCGAGATAAAAAGTAAGTGAGATAAAAATAAAGAAAGAGTGACAGAAACTAGCGTAGAGGTGTTGGAGCTAGCATTAGAGGAGATGAACATTTAAGAAAAGGGCTGAGCATTCGAGTAAAGGATTGGCGTTCAAGTCTGGGCAGTGTTGGGAAACTTAAGGGTCGAATTCGTGTTTTGATAAGGTTGCCAAAGGATGTTTTGTTCTGTTCACTAAGGTTTCTATCAATACACCTTCACACAAAAGCTTAACAACGAGCTTGGCAAAGCTTTAGGGTTTAGCTATGGAGAAAGAAAGCAAAGTAGATAGAAAGAAAGGTATCAAGTGAGAGCGCACATGCACGTGTGTGTGTGTGTGTAGAGAATTCAATATCCCATCATATTATTGAACCATACATTTAATTCCAAGTAGTAAAATTTAAAGATACTATTATTAAAAATTTAGAAGAGAAAAGAGATAACATTTTAATCAATATTTGATTACAAAAAAGGAAATTAGTATTTGATTACAAAAAAAGGAAGATCAATTCAATAATCTAGGTAATAAAAAAGGTATAGCAATAGAGGCCAGGGTAGTTGCATCCTTGATGCCAATTATTCGAGGAGGAAGAAACTATACCTGCCAACAAACCAAACAATGATCAAAGTTAGAACTTTAATGGTCATTGAATAGATGACAAGTATCCAAGCATTCCCCCCATGCTTGTTATTGATAACACTTATTTCATTAATTTTGGACTTGTCAATGTACAAATTCATTTTTACATATACTTTTGGACTAGTTTTCAGATAAAATTTAAGAAAAACCCAATCTTCAAAGCACATATAAAAACATAAAAGCAAGCATTTTTTTATATATTTTTTAAGGACATGAAACTAAAATTATAAAATTTAATGCAGCCTACATAAGTTACATGAAAAAATAAGATTCGGTTGTTGTAAACTCTCTTAATATTTAATGGTGTTAATAAACACCTTCAAAAGTTAAGCCTGAGATTTTCAAGACTACATAAGTTACATGAAAAAATAAGATTCGGTTTTTGTAAACTCTCTTAATATTTAATGGTGTCAATAAACACCTTCAAAAGTTAAGCCTGAGATTTTCAAGACTACAGCCATTCAATTTGATGAATTTTCTATTTTCAAGTCCTTAGCCTAAATTCAACCCATTCAAGAGCTGAGCTCATCTCTTCCTCATCGATGAGTTAAAATTATAGAAGAGAAGTAAGGATTGATGAATTTTCTCCTGCATAACACTTTGTTTGTTCCGAATGGCTTGCGCTTCCTCGGGGGAAAATCTTCCATAACGAGCCACACGCGAAGATATCTCACTTTGAAAGTCTATCAACTCTCTCCTATATGACTGCAATTTATCTATTTCAGTAGTAGCCATACTTATTTTTCTTTCCTCTTCCTTCTCTAAGCCCTTCTGACAAGCAAAGTCATCCTTCTCGTACTGGGTTAATGGAGCTGGATTTTGCTTTCTCTCCTCTCTCTTTCCTTGGTTCTCGGTAATCCATTCTTTGAGGCTGCTAATGGCTTGCTCGACAGAATCGATTACCTTAAAAAGATCCATAATGGCTGCAAGATGAAAGGAGTATGCTTGAGAAGAGGAGGTAAGGTTGCGGGCAAGATGGAAGGAGCAAGCTTGAGGAGAGGAGTAAGGTAAGAAGAGTAAAGTGGAAGAAGAGTGGAGAGGAGTAAGGTAAGAAGAGTAAAGTGGAAGAAGTTTTTGCTGCGGGTGAGATATAGAAGACGAACGAGGTGAGGAAGGTAACGAGAGTGAGGAAAGATATAGAAGACGAACGAGGTGAGGAAGGTAACGAGAGTGAGGAAGGTAACTAGAGGAGATAAGGCAAGATGAAAGGAGTATGCTTGAGAAGAGGAGGCAAGGCTGCAGGCAAGATGGAAGGAGCAAGCTTGAGGAGAGGAAGGAGCAAGCTTGAGGAGAGGAGTAAGGTAAGAAGAGCAAAGTGGAAGAAGTGTCTGCTGCGGGTGACATATAGAAGATGAACGACTAGTAGGGAATTTGTAGAACTACAGATGCAAGACCGTAATGTGAGATGACTAGATGCAAGATCGTAATGCGAGACATTATAAAATAAAATGATGGGATGCAAGACCGTAATGGGAGACATTTGAGACATATAAGATAGTGATAGTACATTGAAATCTATAAAGTAAAATGATGGAACACAAGAATGATATAATTAATAGAATCTCATCATGAGAGATTCTTTTAATATAATATAAGTTAGTAATTATTAGAATCTCATCATGAGATATTCTTTTAATATAATATAAGTTAGACTTGCTGTACATAATAAATGATAGATTTTGAGTACATTGAAATCTATAAAATAAAGTGATGGAACATAAGAATGATATAATTATTAGATTCTCATCATAAGATATTTATTGTACATAATAAATTAGACTTTCAAAAAAGTAAAACCTAATGTATTGTAATGAATAAATATCATAAAATATCCTAATGTATTGCAACATTTAACATAAGTTTTAAAAACACTATCATTAATCAATACAAACAAGATAAAAATCTTCAAGGACTCATGTTTCTTTCTACATGTTTTACAACTGAGTGGAGTCTGATGAGTCCTCTTGAGGCTGTGATTCTCTAAGAGTACATTGAGTCTCTACTTGTGTGGATGGTGTACATTGAGATTCTACTTCTGGTGCAATCGGGATAGACTTAATCTCTTCCTCCTTTACAAGATGTGATGTTGTAGATGCACATTGAGTCTCCACTTCTTGTGTAGGAAGAATGCATTGAGTCTCTAATTCAAGTGTAGACTGTAATGCTTCTACTTGAGGCTGTGATACAGAAGGAGACTAAATTGTCTCTTCTTTTTCTTTGGCTCCCTCAGGTTCTTCATTGAGTCCATCATGTTGTTTCCCAATGATAGCAGTTAGATAGTGAACAGTCTTAGCCACAAAATCTTGTAGCTCAAGCTTGGTATATGCTTCTATGGAGACATGTTCAGAAATTTCATTGAGATACAACATGAAGTTGTAGGCAATTCTCCACCCACTACTAAACATGTCTTTTTGCTCCACTGCGAGGCGTGTCTGGAAATTTGGTTGGTCTTGATGCTCCCTGATTTTCATAATCGCAGAAACTAACTTGTTTGCAGACCTGTCCATCATGACATATGACAAAGTGAATTTGTGTAGTAAATAGTAAGATGGATGTTCATAATGATATGATAAAAGAACACTTACTTGAACACCCCGTGAAAGCCTGTAATTGAGTTGACAAACCAACAATGGTTGTCATCAAGGTCCCATACTATCAGGCTCCAATGTGAACTACATCACCAATAAAGAGCGATAAGATTTATCACAATATTAAGTATTAATTGACACAATATTATAAATAAGAGAGTAAAAGAAAGATTGAGACCATACTTACTTCTCATAGTATGGCATAAAGACAAGTAGTATGCCATCCAAGTCTAAAGGTTGTAGAATTGAACAAACATCATCTACTGTCTTCTTGGTATCACTAAGTACAGCTGAAAGAAGAGAATCGAGCATACAGACGCGATTCTGTACTGATCTAGGAAAATGAGATATAACCCTACTGCAGCAATAAATAAACAAATGTTAGAAGCAGATTGAATCAAATGATTGAAGTATCAAGTCAAGAGATGTTCATATCAAACCTGAGGATGGCCATCATGACTTTGTCATTAGCCTCTTTCAAAGGGTCGGAGAGGATTGTAACTTCCTCGCTACCAAAAGTCAAAACACGAGGTTTCTTGCTAATGATGACCTTAACCTCAGAAGAGCTCCCCATTTCGTCCAATACAGCGGTTACATCAGGACAGCTTATGGGCGTAGCAACCAATGTTTCCTCTGGATGCTCCACCACGTTATCAATAAATGCCTTAATGATAGATGACATAAATGCATATAGATGCAAGTCTGTATATGTGGACAATGAGGTTTCACCGCCTCTCAAATTAAAAATTTGAGCAAGGAGCAAGGAGCAGTTATATCCAACTCTCCACCCACAATTGTGGTCATCATTCTGCTTCGCTGCAGGGCATGTTACATACTCTATTTGATCTTCCAAGTCACCCTCCATTTGCATAAGTGCATCTATAGCACTTACCAACTTTCGAGCACATCTACACATCAAAATAGAAAACATAAATGAATGTGCACATTGCATAGGATGCATCTCATTGACATAATTATGACACAAGTAGGTTATACTTACTCTGACACACTGCCATGGATAGATGCTATTGAATTGACAAAGAAGCATTGCTTGGCTAAGATGTCCACAATTACCAAGCTCCAATGCAAGTTGCATTATCAATTAAGAATAATTATTATTTGATATAATCCTCCACAATGTAAGAGATAAGCTAGGTAGGGATTGATACTCACTCCTCGTGATATGCGGTAAAGATAACTTGCACCACAGTCAAATCAATAGGTTGCAACCACTTAAAAACGTCATCTATGGTCTTCTGCTTATTGCTAAGTACACTAGAAACAAGAGGATCGACCATATATGCACATCTTTGTATATATAGCGAAAGTTGTTGTAAAACCATACTGCAATAAAAAGAAAAGAATATTAGTTCATTTGATCCAATGGAAATACAAAAGCATAAAGTCAGTAAAAAGTTTGTGTCAAACCTGAGGATGGCTATTATAACCTTGTCATTGACCTCTTTCTTGAAGTTTATGAGGATTGAAATGTCCTCTTCATCGAATATAAAAGTAAGAGGTTGTTCTCGAACTTGAAACCTAACTTGAAATGACTTCTCCATTTGCTGCAATGTATGATTATTTTCTAGAGTCATCCGATGGATAGCCAGAGCAGCTTTGCTTTCTTGAGATGAGCTTTCTATATTCTCTGCTCCAACTATGTCCTCCTCATCCTCCTCCTCTCCCTTCTCCTATAAAAGGATAAAATAATTATGAGATTCAAAGTTTTAAATTAATTATAAATTTAAAAAGACCTTTAAATGAATAAAGAAAATTAAACATAAGTCTTCATACCTCTACATATCTTTGTGGTCTTTTTATGTAACCTTCAGAGGCAAGGTCAGTGTCATATCCATCTTCTTCTGCTTCCTTGCTATCGCTGGTGTCCTCACTATTATATCCAGAGCTTTGATCATTTTCATCATCTTTCTTGCTCTCATCATACATGATCTGCTCTATGTCATCCTCTTCATGTGAGATCGGACCTTTCTTATCAAACTTTATTGTGAGAGAAGCCACGGTATCAAGGTATTCCACGCAAGCAAGGCTCTCAATAATATTTACATTGTGTCCTTTTCTGATAAGAGCTTCAAACAGATGTCCCATTCGGCACAATGTGACTTCCCACCCATCCGAACGGTAGCAAAAATTCCATCATACTAATTAAAAGATCAGCACTTTTTGCTGGCCTTTCATAGTGATTTGCATTGCAATGGAGGGGACTTGGAGCTTCATGCTCTTCCAGCAGTAGTTGCAATCTCTTTGCATTCCCTCTTATATTGTTTAGTAAGGAGTGATCATTGTAACGGCTCTTCATGCACAAGAAAAAGGTTTCTAGACTCTGTATCTTGAGACTGCATTCTCTCTTGTCCCTTTTTCTTGAGTATATCCCATTGTAAATCTTGAGCTCATTGCCATATTGTTTTTCTAGGGTAGCAGACATTTGTTCCTTGTCATCTTTATCAGCAAATATGACTATATTACATTGTCCCACTCTACCAATGGTGGTATGTAATATTCTGTCAAGGAGTGGACGGATGTTATCCGGTGATATTTCATAGACAAAGAAAAGCTGAGGTCTCTCCCAAGGAGTGTCGTCGGATAAAAAATCACTCAATGAAACTCCCTTGCACTCAACACTCTTTCCAAACTCTGAAATGATTTCATGTATGAAATAAAAGCCCTTGTTCAAAGTTTTTTCTTTTCTGAGAGTGTGGTTATTGATGACTTTTTGTGCATATGCATACACATTTTCCGGAATGTCACTTCTCATAGAGGGAGTAATTTCACATCCATCATCTTCTACCTTCACCCATTTATGTGCCCAAGCCTTCTGTTTAGCTGACGGTAAAGCTGATGCCATCTGCCTCACAATGTTATGATCAATTTTACATTAGCTAATTGGAATATTTTTTTCTCCCAATAAATATTCAATTGCACTCTTTACTGCATCACGCTTGACCTGTTGGATGATGCAATCTTCCATGCAATGATCTTTATCCTTTTTGCCAAAAAACCATTCTTTGGACATTAATTTCTCTGCAGCAAGACTTGCGTATTTGTCTGGTAGGTTTCTTAAAGGCCTCCACATCCGAGCTGTCATCTCTTTTTTCTCAATCTTCTTTGCCTTCTCTTTAATCAATGATGGAGCCTCTGTTGGAATACTGAAAAGAAAGAGTAGAGTGGACACAAACTCAGAATACTTGCTTATAGAATGAAGAAGAAAGAGGTCCTTAAGTAGGCACCTCATACAAGGTCACTGACATCACTGATGACCTCAAAGCTCCTCAATCATCTCCTCAATCTGCTCCTAGATTCACTCAATCATCCTATGTGGCTTTTCCACCACCTAACTGTGCTTGTGGGCACCTAACTGTGCCTCTAGCACTCACACATAGAAACATAAGGTGTGCCTGAGGCATACACCTTGAGATATCCCAACAAACCCCCCCTCAAGGAGATGCCTCAGGCTATGTCAAGGATACATCTAGTCTCATAGTTTCTCATGCCATCTCATGGTGGTCAAGGATAAATCTATGGCTAGGTTCTCATGCTAGCAAGGGTTTCCTTGGGTGTAAGGTAAACAAAAAGGATACAAAAAGACCTTCCAATGGTTATCTCCCCTGCATGTACATGCACACAATGTCTGCAAGAGGTACCATGGAACAAAACATACACATGGCCTACATCATAAGGTGACCAGAGGTGTTTACAAAACACACAACACACAATAGTTTATTTTCATTCATTTTGGAGGACTATCCAGGCTGAGTACCTTGACATAAAAAGAGTGATCTGGAGCATACATAGAGATGAGTTTAAAATGCATAATCTTCATGGGATGCCTCATCTTGTGGAGGCAAAATATCCATGTCAAGGCAAGGTCTTACCACATGGGCAGTGTCTAGTGCCTTATAAGATGGTACTATGATAGAACAAGTGGATCTGAAAGTCATATCCTTCATGAGAACAATTATCTTGTCATCTCCATAGTTGTGTAGAGAAGCATATCTTAGGTGTCTGACCTTCATCTTTTTCTTGTACTTGGAGTCAAATAAAAATGCCATGAGAGTGTAGATCTCTGTATTTGCTTCCTTTTTGGCAACCATTGTTTTGGCAATCTTCAATAAGGAAGTCAGGTTGGCATTTTCATCCTTTGTAGCATAACAAGACATGCTTTATGTTTTGGCTTTTCACATATTTGGCATAAGCAAGCCATGAGAGGCTCTAACCCAAGTATTGGGTAGTGTCTTCTCTCTTACAAGGCAAAAAGAACTGAAATACTTCCAAAGTATAGCCACTTGTTGTAGCAAATAGTAGTGACTAGTTTTCAAACAATGATGCTTCTTCTTACATGCTTCATAGAAGTGGATGAAATAAACATTTTCCAATCAAAACCAGGTCTAGCAAGTCAAAACAAAACTGAATCCACACTTGTACTGAAGTTATTGAAAGCTTCAAAAAACCAGAAATGCTAGAGTAGCATTTTATGTAGCATCATCTTCAAAAACTTGTCCAAAACTGTCAAAACTAAAAAGCTGAACTTGGAGGGCTTGTAGCTCACTCTTCAAAGCAAGAAAAAGAGGGATTTCTGAAGCAAAAGAAAGCTCATATAGCAGAGAAGGTCCAGCACAGAGGTTGGATGAAATGGTGCGCACTTTTGCCCGGGAGAGTTGCTACAGGCTGAAACTGAGTTTTGACGATTTCTCCCTCGTTACTGAACCAAATGACTTGAAAAATGGCTCAAAATCTTCGTCTTGAGGTCGCCCATCTACTCCTAAGAGGGCTCAGGCAATGGCGGAGCAGGTAGGGAGTATTGAGCAACAGAAGAAATTCGCTATTTGGAGAATGGCAGCCACCACAGACGTTTTTTCTTCAATTGCTTGCAAGTGGAAGTTCGTCCATACTAGAGGAGTTTCCGGAGTTTCCAGCTCAGAGGGTTTGGGCAATGGTCATTTGTAGGCGGAGAACCAAGCTCTCTAAGATTTTGGGAAGAAGGAGGAAGATGGGGAAGAAGAAGATGAAGAAGATGATGATGATGTGGCAGAAATGGGCTCAAGGGGGATCAAAGGGCTCTGATACCATGTTGGAATACTGAAAAGAAAGAGTAGAGTGGACACAAACTCAGAATACTTGCTTATAGAATGAAGAAGAAAGAGGTCCTTAAGTAGGCACCTCATACAAGGTCACTGACATCACTGATGACCTCAAAGCTCCTCAATCATCTCCTCAATCTGCTCCTAGATTCACTCAATCATCCTATGTGGCTTTTCCACCACCTAACTGTGCTTGTGGGCACCTAACTGTGCCTCTAGCACTCACACATAGAAACATAAGGTGTGCCTGAGGCATACACCTTGAGATATCCCAACAGCCTCATATGTAACATCTTCTTTCTCACATGCAAGACACACGTCTTTGATCTGATGAAAAACTTCATCACTACAGAAAAGTATGCTTGTGTAGTCTTGATACCTATCCCTTACTGTCTTGAAGCTTGTAATCACCTCTGCTCTTTCCTGCTTTCCCCTTGGTACAATGGCACTCAAGCATGTGTAGAAGTCAACAAGATTATCCGCTTCCACTTTAGTTGCAGTTCTTTTGAGAGTGGTCAAAGGAGAATTAAAAGTTTTCCATATGGTCCTAGCTTTGAGCAACATCTCTGAAGTGGAGGTGATTTTTTGTAGTGCATAAATGTCATGATTAAGTCTTTCCGACTCAATCAAATATTTTTTCTCGTTCTTGAAGATACAGATGCATGCAGAATAGTAGTGAAATTGAGGCACACTCGCGAAGGTTTGATAAGTAATTTCTCCTTTCTTGTATGCATCTCTAGAGCACTCATTACAGGCATAGGCATAGTGCTGACCATCTATTGCCTCAAATGTACAATGAGCTAAGAAATTTCTCTTGGCATCCCTTATATGTCGTTCTGGATCATTCACTGAACTCTGTCCTTCTTGAAGTGAGGGAACTTGTTTTCCGAGGAACTTAGTGAATTGCATCTCAAAATCTATAGGCTGAGAGAAATTGATGGATTGACTATAATCTCCCATGACTGGCCAAAATGTTCTTGGACGGAGTACCAAATTAGAAACAACTAGTTTTTTTCCATCAATCAAAGCCTGAAAAATCTTTTCAGCATAGGCTGTATCTAAGGTCCTACTGTTGGTGAAGACACTTGCTTTGACCACTGTTGAAGCATGTATAACTTGAGTCTTCTGGCCCCATATATATCCTGGATCCTCATCTGTCACAGCCTCATTCAAGCGAAGATTTAGGTTCTTCATTGATAACATTTCTGCTTCTAGATCTGACTCCATTTCAAGACCCTCCGCATCCTCTTCATGTTCTTCCTCTTCTCTTCTTTGCCCTTTCTTTGTATATGAATGACCTCTTTTTCCAGTTATAGGACTTGGAACTGTAGCTCGTGAAGTACTTGCCTTTTGCATTTGACGTCGAGGTTTATTTTTTAGGGACTCAATGTGAACTGCTTTAGATCGCCCTACTTCTTCTTCTATTGCCTCAACTTCAGGTATACTTAAGGGCTTCACTTGTTCTGTTATTCCATCAACTTCATGAGTTACACCATCTAAGTGAGTAATACCATGAACAAGAGATGTGTGTGCACGTCCTGTCTTATTTGATGCGTGTCGTGTCTCACTCAATTCAATTTCTGTCTGAGATGCATGTGCATGTCCGGTCTCCACTAATTCAATTCCTGTCTCAGATGTAGATCCCTTGTAAGCATCCACGTGTACAAGACCCTCATCCATTGCTACAATGTGTTCTGTCTCATCCACTCCACTTCCTCTCTCATTTGTATTACCATGAACCAGGTCTACATGGCGTGTCTCATCACTTCCTTTCTCATGTGTGGATTCTTGCACCTTAGGTCCCTCCAATGAAGTTGAACCTTGTTGGATGACACCTTGAAAGTATTCAAGGATAATCTTTGACTGCATTTTTATTGCTTCCTCAATGGGAAATTCCTCCCACACATGTTGAAGGATCTCCAATGCAGGAACCAATTCAAGAAATCTAGGTTCTTTTGGCGGCAGCATCACAAAGTGCATTGCATCTTTCTTAGAAAGAAGAAACGATCTGTTGCTCATTCTTGACTTTGTGTAAATCATCATTGTACTGCTGTCTTTTTCAATTTTTATTCCTACTAAGGTGCCCCCTTGAATCAAATTGCTCTTTGAGAAAGATACATTTGATGCGCACTCATCTTTCTCCAACTCTCTCTTTGTCATCACTAGAATGAGATTTCCTTTACTTAAGACCAAGAACCATGCTTTCTTTGTTGTGTCAACAACTGTCCAGTTTGTGAAGTCCTTTGGGGCATAAATTCTTCCATTGTATTTCAGTGTCATACCATTGACAAATGCTGTAGCCTCAAGATCCATCCTGTATTCAAGCACAACACAAATTTTAAGTACTTTGACAAACTACAATTACTTTGAAAAATCAAAAGTACAATGAGTCCCATTAATACACCTCAAGTTTTTATTCTTCCCAATCATATAAGTATCAATTTCATGCTTTGGGAATAGCCTAAAAGGCTTTACAAGGCTTAGAGCATAAATGCTTTGGGAATAGCCTACAAGGCTTTACAAGGCTTAGAGCATAAATGTGAAAAAAAGTAAGGATTTACAATGATCTCTAAATACAAATTTAAAGTCTGTCATATATAAGTACAAAATGCTCTGTCAACTCTTGCAACTGATATAAGTGTAAAATGCTCTGTCAACTTCCACAACTGTAATCTGTCATGTCCAGTGATACAACTTTCAATCATCTTGAAAGTTTAAAAACCTTAATCGTTGCTTAAATGGTAGGGTTGTTGTGACTGTGAAACCGAATGTGAACGAATGGACTGCTGACTCCGATTAGGGGAACTAGTCGGGAAATTTTGAGCATGGCTTTGATTGGTTTTTTTGGAGTTCTCTCCTCTAAGGACAAACTAATCTATGCTAATCTAGACTACACCAACCGTCGAAGCGAAGAAAAGCAAGAAATAATTTCTTTTCCATTGTTCTTTTTAATATCCTTAGGTTGCGAATTAAAAGCAAAAAATAATCTATTTTCCATTATTCTTTTTAATACACTAAGGTTGTGAGTTTAAAAAAGATAAAATTTATATTTTATCTTTTTTAAACTCACACCCCTTTCTCTCTCTCTCTCTCCCCCACTTCTCTCCCCCCCCTTCTCTCTCGCTGCCGCCCCCATCCTCCCACCCTACCTTCCCCATTCTCACTCCCACACCCACGTCCATTCTTTCACCTTTCCCATTCCCATTCCCTCTCCCACTCCCATCCTCCCACCCCTTTCTCTCTCTCTCCCCCCCCATTCTCTCTCGCTGTCGCGGCAGCGGCCCCCCCCTTCTCTCTCTCTCCCTTCCCCTTCTCATTTTAAAAAAGATAAAATTTATATTTTCAAAAACTAATTTACTTACAACTCATAAGAATTGAACATTCACATTAATAAGAAGTTAAAATCTTAATAAATTTGAATTTAAATAATAAAAACTATAAAGTAGTTTAACGAAAAAATAACGTAAAATAAAGAAAACAAGACTTAAAATTAAAAATTTAATATTTACCTACATTCACATTAATAAGAAGTTAAAATCTTAATAAATTTGAATTTAAATAATAAAAACTATAAAGTAGTTTAACTTAAAGTTTATGAAAAAATAACGTAAAATAAAGAAAACAAGACTTAAAATTAAAATTTTAATATTTACCTAGAAGAACATATTAATTCTCCCTAAAAAGAAATAAATTAAAGTAATAATAACGAATGTAAGTTAAACTACTTTTAAAATTTTAATTTAAAATGTAATAAAATTAAAATTATACTTTTTATATTCCAAAACAAAATGCATTATAGTCTAAATTAAACTAGTAAATTAAATATGAAAGTGAAACTCATTTTAAATTCAAAAACAAAGAAAAATCTAAAATTCAAGTTTCTACAAGTTTTGCTTTTAGCATACATTTGTCTTTTCACATCCACGCGTTTGTCTTTTGAAACACAAGGTGTCTTTTATCACAATTTTCACATCCACGCGTTTGTCTTTTGAAACACAAGGTTGTCTTTTATCACAATTTTCAAGTGTTCACACGTTTATCTTTTCAAACACAAGGATTCATAGTTTAAAAAAAGGCGGGAAATTTGAAATTCTAGTTTCCACACGTTTCTCTTTTCAAACACCAAGGTTTATAGTTTTGTTTGTTTAAGTTTCGACTAAATCACACACCAATCTCCTCTAATATGCCTCATTGATCGTAGCTCCCAAATTCTTCCATCAAAACATCTCTCCTTTATCTCTTCTTGATCGTCGCCCACTCATTTTTTCTCCTCATTGGTAAGATTTTTTATCTCGATCGTACTTTCTCTTGTGCCCTTCCTCTCTAAATTTTCATCAAACACCAAGGTTTATAGTTTTGTTTGTTTAAGTTTCGACTAAATCACATACCAATCTCCTCTCATATGCCTCATTGATCGTAGCTCCTTTATCTTGTCTCGATCGTCGCCCACTCATTTCTCCTCTTCATTGGTAAGATTTTCTATCTCGATCGTACTTTCTCGTGTCCTCCCTCTCTAAATTTTCATCTCTCTCACTCTTCTCTCTCTCTCTTTCCTCTCCGCTCTAGTCTACGTTTCCTCTCATCTTAGTCTACTCTCTCCCCTCCTCTTCATTTCCCCTCTCTCTCTCTCTCTCCCTTTCTCCTCACCTTTTCCCTCTCTCTCACTTGCGCTCCCCACTCTCTCTCTCACTTGCCGCGACCTCCCCCCCTCCCCTCTCTCTCTCTCTCTCCCCCCTCTCTCCCTCTCGCTGCCGCGGCAGCGGCCTTCCCCTCTCTCTCTCTCTCCCCCCTCTCTCTCTCTCTCTCTCTCCACCCCTCCTTCTCTTTCGCTGCCGCGGCAGCGGCCCCCCCTCCTCTCTCTCTCTCCCTCCCCCTCTCTCTCGCTCTCGCATCTCCCCCCTTCTCTCTCTCCCCCCCTCCTCTCTCGCTGCCGCGGCAGCGGCCCCCCCTCTCTCTTCCCTCTCCCCCCCCTTCCCCTCTCTCGCTGCCGCGGTAGCAGCTCCCCCCTCTCTCTCTCCCCTCCCCTCCCCTCCCTCTCCCCCCTCTCTCTCTCTCCCCCCCCTCTCTCTCACTGCCCCCCCTTCTCTCTCTCCCCCCCCTTCCCTCTCTCGCTGTCGTGGCAGCGGCTGCGGCCCCCCCTTCTTTCTCTCTCCCCCTCCCCTCTCTCTCGCTGCCCCCGCCCCCTCCCCCCTTCCCTCTCCCCCCCCTCCCCCTCTCTCGCTGTCGTGGTAGTGGCCGCGGTCCCCCCCCTTCTCTCTCTCCCCCTCCCCTCTCTCTCGCTGCCCCCGCCCCCCCTTCCCTCTCCCCCCCTCCCCCTCTCTCGCTGCCGCGGCAGCGGCCGCGGCCCCCCCTTCTCTCTCTCCCCCTACCCTCCCCTCCCTCTCCCCCCTCTCTCTCGCTGCCCCCCCTTCTCTCTCTCCCCCCCTCTCTCGCTGCCGCGGCAGCGACAGCGGCCCCCCCTTCTCTCTCTCCCCCTCCCCTCTCTCTCGCTGCCCCCGCCCCCCCCCTTCCCTCTCCCCCCCCTCCCCCTCTCTCGCTCCCCCCTCCCTCTCTCTCCCCCCTTCCCTCTCCCTCTCTCTCTCCCCCTTCCCTCTCCCCCCCCTCCCCCTCTCTCGCTGCCGCGGCAGCGGCCGTGGCCCCCCCCCTTCTCTCTCTCCCCCTCCCCTCCCCTCCCTTTCCCCCCTCTCTCTCGCCGCCCCCCCTTCTCTCTCCCCTCCCCTTCCTCTCTTGCTGCTGCTGCCGCGGTAGCGGCCCCCCCTCTCTCTCTCTCCCCCCCCCTTCCCTCTCGCTGCCCCTGCCCCCCCCCTTCCCTCTCCCCCCCTCCCCCTCTCTCGCTGCCGCTACCGTGGCAGTGGCCCCCTCCCCTCCCTCTCCCCCCTCCCTCTCACCGCCCCCCCTCCCTCTCTCGCCGCGGCCCCCTCCCCTCCCTCTCCCCCCTCCCTCTCACCGCCCCCCCTCCCTCTCTCGCCGCCCCCCCTTCTCTCTCCCCCCCCCTTGCCCTCGCCCTCCCCCTTCCCTCTCCCCCCCCTCCCCTTCTCTCGCTGCCGCGGCAGCGGCAGCGGCCCCCTCCCCTCCCTCCCCTCCCCCTCCCCTCCCCCCCCTCTCCCCCCCCTCCCCCTCTCTCGCTGCTGCTGCCGCGGTAGCGGTCCCCTCCCCTCCCTCTCCCCCCTCCCTCTCACCGCCCCCCCTCCCTCTCTCGCCGCGGCCCCCTCCCCTCCCTCTCCCCCCTCCCTCTCACCGCCCCCCCTTCTCTCTCCCCCCCCCTTGCCCCCGCCCCCCCCCTTCCCTCTCCCCCCCTCCCCCTCTCTCGCTGCCGCGGCAACGGCAGTGGCCCCCTCCCCTCCCTCTCCCCCCTCCCCTCCCCTCCCTCTCCCCCCTCTCTCTCCCCGCCCCCCTCCCTCTCTCGCTGCCCTCCCTCCCTCTTCCTCCCCTCCCTCCCCCCTTTGCCCCTCCCCTCCCTGTCCCCCCTCCCCTCCCCTCCCTCTCCCCCTCTCTCTCCCCGCCCCCCCTCCCTCTCTCGCCGCCCCCCCTCCCTCTCCCCTCCCCTCTCCCTCCCCTCCCTCCCCCCCTCTGCGCTGCCGCGACAGCGGCCTCCCCCTCCCCTCTCTCTCTCCCCCCCCTCGCGGCTTCCCCCCTCTCTCCCCTCTCTTCCCCCCCTCCCCCTTCTCTCCCCCCTCCCTTTCTCTCCCCTCTCTTTCCCCCCCCTTCTCTCCTCTCTCTCCCTCTCTCTTTCTCTCTCTCTTTTGCTGCCGAGGCAGCAAGACTCTCTCTCTTCTTTTCTCTCTCTAAAAATCTTTCCTTCACTTTTCTCTCTCTATAATAAAATTTCAAAGAATACAAATTATAAAAAAAGTACCTGGAAAAAAGTTAAAATCGATGCTTGTGCTTGCTTGTGCTTGCTTTTGCTCTTCCTCCTCTTTTTGCTTCTCCTCTTGCTCTTCCTTGTTGAAATGAGAGAAACAATGAGAGAAGGAGAGTATATATAAGAAAAACTAGGGTTTTAAGTGCTTCTCTCTCATTGGTCCTTCTATAACATTATCTCCTCTCCCATTGGCCTCTCTATTAGATTATCTTCTCTCTCTCTCCCACCCACTCCCATCCTCCTACCCCATTCCCACTCCCACTCGCACCCCCATCCTCCCACCCCACCTCCCCCATTCTCACTCCCACGCCCACGCCCATTCTTTCACCTTCCCCATTTCCACTCCCTCTCCCACTCCCATCCTCCCACCCCACCCCTCCCACTCCCACCCTCACCCCACCCCCACCTCCCCCATTCCCACTCCCACTCCCATTCTCCCACCCACTCCCATCCTCCCACCTACACCTCTCACTCCCACTCCCATCCTCCCACCCCCACCCCTCCCCCCCCATTGCCACTCCCACTCCCATTCTCCCACCCTTATCCTCCCACCTCACCCCTCCCACTCCCATCCTCCCACTCCCTCTCCCACTCCCACTCCCACTCCCATTTTCCCACCCCCCCACCTCCCCCATTCCCACTCCCACTCCCATTTTTCCACCCCCCCCACCTCCCCCACTCCCACTCCCTCCCCCATCCTCCCACCCCACCCCTCCCACTTCCACCCCCACCTCCCCCATTCCCACTCCCATCCTCCCACCTCACCCCTCCCACTTCCACCCCCACCTCCCCCATTCCCACTCCCTCTCCCACTCCCATCCTCCCACTCCCACTCCCCACCCCTCCCACTCCCACTCCCATCCTCCCACCCTCACCCCACCCCCACCTCCCCCATTCCCACTCCCTCTCCCACTCCCACTCCCATTCTCCCACCCCCACCCCCACCTCCCCCATTCCCACTCCCTCTCCCACTCCCACTCCCACCCCCACCTCCCCCATTCCCACTCCCTCTCCCACTCCCACTCCCATCCTCCCACCCCCACCCCCACCGCCCCCAGTCCCACTCCCTCTCCCACTCTCCCTTTCTCCCACTACCACCCTCCCACACTCCCTTTCTCCACTTTCCCACTCTCCCTTTCTCCCACTACCACCCTCCCAACTATCAATTCCACTATTACTTATGAATTCTAATTAAAACTATTACTTAAATAAATGATATTACTTGAAAACACTCATAGGATTTAAGGTTTAGGATTTCGTGGTTTGGGTTTAGGATTTGGGGTTTGGTGAGTTAGGGTTTAGGGTTTAGGGTTTAGGGTTCAAGGTTTGAGGGTTAGGGTTTGGGGGCTAGGGTTTAGAGTTTGGTGGTTTGGGGTTTAGGGTTTGGGGGTTAGGGTTTAGGATTTAGGGTTTAGGGTTTAGGGTTTAGGGTTTGGGGGTTAGGGTTTAGGGTTTAGGGTTTGGGGGTAGGGTTTAGGGTTTGGGAGTTAGAGTTTAAGGTATAGGGTTTAGGGTTTAGGGTTTAGGGTTTAGGGTTTGGGAGTTAGGGTTTAGGGTTTAGGGTTTAGGAGTTAGGGTTTAGGGTTTAGGGTTTAGGAGATAGGGTTTAGGGTTTAGGGTTTAGGGTTTGGGGGTTAGGGTTTAGGGTTTGGGAGTTAGAGTTTAAGGTTTAGGGATTAGGATTTGGGATTTAGGGTTTAGGGTTTAGGGTTTGGGAGTTAGGGTTTAGGGTTTAGGATTTAGGGTTTAGGAGTTAGGGTCTAGGGTTTGGGGGTTAGGGTTTAGAGTTTAGGGTTTGGGGGTTAGGGTTAAGGGTTTAGGGTTTAGGATTTAGGGTTTAGGAGTTAGGGTTTAGAGTTTAGGGTTTAGGGGTTAGGGTTAAGGGTTTAGGGTTTAGGGTTTAGGAGTTAGGGTTTAGGGTTTAGGGTTTAGGGTTTGGGAGTTAGGGTTTACGGTTTGGGGTTTGGGAGTTAGGGTTTAGGGTTTAGGATTTGGGGGTTAGGGTTAAGGGTTTAGGGTTTAGGGTTTAGGGTTTAGGGTTTGGGAGTTAGGGTTTAGGGTTTAGGAGTTAGGGTTTAGGGTTTGGGGTTTAGGGTTTAGGGTTTGGGAGTTAGGGTTTGGGGTTTGGGGGTTAGGGTTTAGGGTTTAGGGTTAGGGGGTTAGGGTTTAGGGTTTAGGGTTTAGGGTTTAGGGTTTAGGGTTGTTATTGGTTAGGGTTTAGGGTTGTTTTGGTTTACGGTTTAGGGTTTAGGGTTTAGGGTTGTTATTGGTTTACGGTTGTTATTGGTTAGTGTCTAATTAAATTTTCAAACACGTTCTGGATTTTTAAATCATCAATAAAATAGATTATTGAGAAGAGACTAATGTTCTTTATAATGGTTGTTACAGCTTGTTTGCAAAGGAAACTCACAAAGGAGATGGCTACAAAATTTATTCCGGGGATGGAGGTGATTTTATGTTGTAAAAGAGAAGTAGTTGCATTTGCTACAATCCATGAAAGTGATCCAAATTCTATTTGTCACTTTAGAAGACTTGGCGAAGATAAGGTAGCGGTTATCGTATCAAGGATTCTTAGTGCACATGTTGAGCTAAAGCATAAGTGTGGGGATATGGAAATCCTTGGAGATGTTATGCCCTATAATACTTCCAACAAAGCATTTATTGCATGGGACAGAGATGAGACTTATTCAACACATGTCATCAGGAATACAAAATGCATATCTTTGGATTTTAGAGTGGGAGATATTTTACAAATGTTATCATTTACAAATAAGTATGTAGCAAAAGGTCAAGTCTTGGGATTTGAACAAGTTGAACACTGGACATTTGCGCAGATGAGAATTCAAAAAGTTACTGATGATGGTATGGATGATAACTCAATGTCATTGGATGGTCCCTACTATGAGGTAGGTAAGGATTTGAGATGGAGCATGCAATTTTTAAAGATTGGAAAGACTCGGCATGTGGTTTTTAATGATAAACATAATGTATACTACAACATCAAAGAATTGAAAGAATATGCCAATGTACCAAGCTCTATTCCTTCAGAGATGGATGATTCCAATGCACTCAACTATAGCACTGACGTCTTATTAGAAGTCGATGAGTTCATTGGTACCGAGAAAGAAAAATATTTCACAAGTGATGCCTTATCCGGGGTGGATGAGTTCATGCACATTGAGAACTTGGGCAAAGATGTGAAAAGTGTTATATCTTCAAGCATGGATGGCTTCATGGATACTGATAAAGTTCTTGAAGTCAAAGCAGGTAACTATGGAATTATGGAAATCATGCACGATAGTATAATGAGTGATGTTCTCTCTGGAGTAGAGGAGTTTCAAGACTATGGAGTTATGAAATCCATAGAAAGTGCATCAATGAGCGATGTTCTCTCAGGAATAGATGAGTTTGAAGATCATTCTGGACACTCTATCACCACTGACTATGGAGTTATGAAATCCATAGAAAGTGCATCAATGAGTGATGTTTCTCTCAGGAATAGATGAGTTTGAAGATCATTCGGGACACTCTAATGCCATTGTGACAAGTGGTTCTACGATTGTATCAAAAGTAGGGATGAGATCAACAAAGGACTATTCGGTGTTTGACTTTGATTGTGAACTTGTAAATGTTACAAATGGTTTGACGAATGTATCAAAAGCAAGGATGACATCAACAAAGGAATATTCAGTATTTGACTGTCAGAGTGATAAGATCAAGGATGCAACATCTCATGAAAACAACGTGACAAATAAATCTTACAAGGAGAACTACACAAATCCAAATAAGAATGAACAGAAGGTCCCAAAACGGACATACAGATGCATGAAAAGACAACGAGTGCAGGCAGATCCAGAAAAGCAACCAAAGAGAATAAGAGTAATGAATGAAGATGTTATGCTAAAAGCAATGCGATCTACATGCTGTAAGCATACATGTATGCAATCCATTAACTTACATGACATCAAGGGTTGTAGAGAACATGTCTGGCAAAGGAAAGGAAGCAGAAGAAATGAATACCTACTCACGAGATTGTCTTGCTTTCTTGTAAATGATAAGAGAAGGCAAAGTTCAGGACATCAAATAAGGCCTCTTATAAATGGAAAAAGTATATGCAATAATGCATATCGCATTATTACAGGATTATCACATGGCACATATTGGAATTTGGCTAATAAAGCAAAGTATGGAGTTAAATTTAACATTCATGGAAACATAGGAAGGCCCAAAACAAGAGCCTCAACGGTTGCGGCAACAGCAATTTTGAAAGATTACATTTATGAAAATGCTTTACCGCAACCCCACCTATCAGAAATGCATCTTCCGATAGGTTTGACCAAAAAAGAACTATTTAACTCTATTGGAGAAACACAGAGGCAAAGAGGGCATGCACCGGCATCTTTTCATACTTTGTATACTCTTTGGAAAAAAAGCTTTGGACATGTTAAAATCCCAAAGAGGCAAAAAATGTCAAAGTGCAACGACTGTGATGATCTAAAGCGAGCACTTGAGAGTGCAACATCTCCAGAACAAAAAGAAGCTTACAAAAGAAAGAGAGAATTTCATCATGGACTTGTTCGACATTCTAGAATAAAATATGCATTTTGGAAGGAGCAAGCTATTTCTCACCCAAATGAGTACATGTGCATTATTGTAGATGGTATGGATCAAAATACAACAACATTACCTCGATTCGTTAACACTCCACCTAAGCTACAAGGCAATACTTTTTAAAGACACATCTATGTGGAGTGTTAGTGCACGGATTTAAGTTTTTTGCAGACATATGGATTGATTCCTTGCATCTACACGATAGCAATCAAGTTGTAACATCTGTTATGAAGGCAATTCACAATGTACATGCAGAAAAAGGTCGCCTACCAGCAACTTTGAGAATACAAGCAGACAATTGCGGACGAGAGAATAAGAATGTACTCTTCTTTGCATTTTGCTCAATGCTAATCGCTCATAGAATCTTCAATGAAATTGAAGTTGGGTTTTTGTTGGTTGGGCACACACATGAGGATATCGATCAGGTATTTAGCACAGTTTCAAGAGAACTAAAACACAAGGACATGGAGACAATGGATGACTTGATAAGAAAATGCGGGAGGCAAGTTGGTGGCCGTAAGGAAGGAACAATATGCTCAATGGTTGAGAGGATGTATGATTGGAAGAGCTTTATTCTACCTTTCATACAAAAAGGTGGTGATGCCCTGATTGGTCATAGCGCTCCACACTATTTTCGATTTTTCTTAAAGGATGAAAAACCAGTGATGCAATGGCAACACTATTCTCTTGATACAAAATGGGAACCTGAAGAACCTTACTCTCTCTTAACTTCAATCCCGAGCAAAGAAATGCATCCAACATGGGCTCCTATAAAAGAATTCAGCGAGAAATCCAAAGGTGAAATAGAAGGCTTAAAAGCTTTTATTGCATACAAAGAGGAAATGCTCCGGAGATTTCCTGATTGGAAGCCCTCTTGGAAGGAACACACTACTGTTGTAATTAGCAAGACCTACCAATTGATAAAGGACCTTGCAAAAATGCGAGAAGATGATATTAAGGTAGAACGGCCTTTATTTTGGCCAAATGTTGGTAATGACTTGCGTCCAGCATGTGGTCTCTTTGAAAATGAGTTTGAATCGTTGCTCCCACGTCCATATTGTGGACCCAAGAAGAGAGAGTTTATGCCACAAATAGACATAGATGTCCATTGTTTTGTTGCAGTTCGACCATCGGATGATGAACATGAGAACGTGAAGTTTTGGGTTGCAAAAGTAGTTGACGTGAGCATGGATGACCGGGGGAGAGCTACAACATTTACAGCGGTATGGTATGAGCCAAGGGGCAGGAAGGAGAACCAAGATAACAGTACATTGTATAGTAGTTGTTTGAAAAAGGAATGGGTCCCAAACCATGAAGCAATTTCAAGACTTTCCACAGAGACAGTCATAGTATCCTGGAAATCAAGGTCAAAGAAAACAAAGAAGCACATGGGGTATGATGTAGAAGACAAAATAAAATTACCGCAACCAATTATTATGCACATTACAGAGTTCACAAAGATGCTCGCCCGGGAGGAAGTAGAAGGAGATAGCGCAAATGAAGAATGCCCATGATAACACCATTCAAATATCGACAAAGAGTGAAGGTGGTGGTGGTTGTCAGATGAGAGTGAATGAAGATGGCACCCAAGCGACAAGTGATGACAGAAAGGACATTCTGAACAAGCAAATGTTTGGATCGCTCATTTCTGTGATCATGATAGAAAAGGACATTCAAACAAGCAAATGTTTGGATCGCCCATTTGTACTAAACTCATTGTAAAGGAAAAATTAAATTATTGAAAAGGCCACAGGAGATCCTTTGTACAAAGACTCATCCAGAGCAATATTTGTTGTAAAACTTATGACATGATAATGTAAAATTGCAAGCATAGCTATTGCTATTTTTTGGAGTACAAAAGAGGCTTCCATCATGTCTCATGTGTATATAAACCTTTTAATTTCTTGAATATTCAAGAGTGTTATAGTTTTCTGCATTGAAAGTAAAAAGAGTCTTACAGGTCTCTTATGTATACATTTTTAAAATGTTGTGAATCCTCAATAGCATGGTTTTTCATGGATTTAAACTAATAACTCGGATTTTTTATTTTAAGAATATGATTCTTATAAACAAGAAATACAAATTTAGGATTTAATAGTAGTTTTTGCATTATTTGTACAACATTGTAGAGAGATATTTTGAAATGTCTTATGTGAAAATGATAGTGCCAGAAAGTAAACTTTTGATTCTCGAATGACAGTTTCATAAAGTAAACTTTTCAGTTGGGAAGGATTTTAAGGAATAGTCCAAAAGTAGACATATGAGTCCAAAATTAATGAAATAAGTGTTTGATGTCATAAATAATAAACAACAAGTTAAACAATTAACTCGACTAAAAAGAGAATTTAAGGAAAAGTGTAAATGGAAATCCACCATTATTTTAGAAGTTTCTTGGGTTTTCTATGAAGGTAAGGTCTAGTGCTAAGATTTTCTTTAATTTTTTTAGAATCTTTTCAAGCCTTCTCCATCATTTGGTTGATGAATGATATTTTGACAAGATCCAAGCAAGCGGACATTCTAATGGTCTTTTTACACAAAAGGGTGTTTGATTCCAACATTTTCTGTCAATAATTATATAAGAAAAAGATTGTAAGACTACTTATTTTGAAAAAAAACATTATTTCAAATTATTAGGAATCAAGGCTATAAGACTTAATATTAGAATAAATGAAATAATGCATCATTAAAAGAGAGCAAAAAAGGGGGTTTAAGCAAAGAGTTATCACAAAAAAGGGGGGGGGGGAAGGGAAATATATAAATTACAAGGTTAGTCGATTAGTAGTAGAAGAAATAAGAAGTTTGCATAGGGTTAGTCAGCATGGTTAGAAAATAAAGTTAGGAAATACATTGCCAATAATAGCACTTACACGACGTCTGAAGGAAGCAAGGCCATAAGACAGATGTTACAGAATTGTATTTCAAATTTTTCTTGCTATGGAAATTATTTTATTTTAGTCAAGTGTGACTATGGCAAAGTATTCCATAGGAGTGCACCGGACATGGCGGGGGTCCTAGTGGATGCTTTGTGGGGTTTAGTTGGGGACGCCTAACTACCTGTGTTTTGCTAGGCTGGATGGTTAATATTGTGGGTGATTCCATGTAAATACTAATGTCGCTAGTGTTTACTGGTGTTATTACAATTGGTCGTAAGGTGTGTATTTTGATGTCTGTATATCAAGCGTACAATTGTGTTGGGATTAGTTGGTGTTTCTTAACACTGTCTTTCTTTTGAGAAAATTCACAATATTTGGATTCACAATGTTTTAGTTTTAATATGTCATTCTCTTGAGAAATTCACTATGTTTGGATTCACAAAATTGCAATAAAATTGATAATTCACATGCAATACTCACAATACTTCTAGAAATTTATATAATATTTAGCAAAAAAAAAGTCAAATATATCTTCAAACTCAATTAATTTCCTTTCAAATTAAACAAAATGCCTTTGATTTTTAAGATTTGAAAAAACTGAGAATTGGAATTTTCCCAAAATTACTAATACGGTGTTTGGTGCTGCTATTTTGAAGGTGGGAGCTGGTGCTTTAGAAGATGGGTGGCACAACTACTACAAGTGTTGTTTGCTCGTAGGAGCTCCGATCTTACCATTGGAGCCATGCATGGATATAGTGTTAGAGCTGAAGTTGATAGTCGGTTGATTAAGGAGGCGCCCGTGTTGGAGTAAACAATTGGATGTTAGAAAAAGCCATGTTGGGCATCATTCATTTTGCTGCTTCCATTGTAGGAGGAAACCATTGCATTTAGTCGTGGAGCCTTCGGAGCTACTATGGTACGCTCGGGCTGTAGAGGCGGTGGACATGAGCCGTAGGTAGAGTCATTTGCTAAAGTTTATTGAGGAGGATTTGCTATGCCTTTTGCTTTGTTGTGCTAGAGTCCCTTGTAGAGTCAGCCTAAGTGCATGGAGCTGAGCTAGCTTGTCGTTGAGGAGCGTTGCATAATGGAAGCTTCAAAAAAGCTCGCTGGCGACTAGAAGGCTCCTGTAGAGGAGCTGCCACACAGGAGTCATTGTAGGATGTTGAGGAAGAAGACCTCGCTGAAGAGGTGGTTGTCATTGCTTCAGGCGCAGAGGTCTTTAGTTTGTGCGCTTATACGAGGTGGCTGAAGGGTGCTTGTTTGCAGTCGAGTCGCCAAGGAGCCGCTGACTTGTAGATAGAGTCATTTACATGGAGTTTGTTATTGTGCGCCTTACTCTCCTTAGAGCTTTAAAAGCTCTCAAGGATTTCTATTTCTCAAGTAAATAAAAGAGACTCTGAAAATTCAGAACACCATGCATTGAGCTCCATGAAGCGGAATGGAGAGCCTCCTCAATCAAAACAAAGAGAAGAATGAGCTCTACAAGAGAGCTGGAGCAGAAATGAAGATGCCTCACTGAAGGAGGGCTTATGCCTCAACAGAGCAAGGGATTATGTGCCTTGACAGAACAAGGGCTGATACTCACTCGAACGAAAACTCTCTCAATGGAAGATGCTTCATGGAAGGAGGGCTTGACACTCATGAAGGGAGTGGGAGCACCATCAGCTCTGACCATGATAGCGGAAGTGAGAGAGGGAGAGAGAGAGGATTGCACACCACATAGCTACCTATACACTTAGTTGTATTGAACATGAACATGAAGATATACATGTGAACCCCTTAGGGTTTGCCCCTAAGCCATAGAGGTACGGTGCAATTTACACCATCCTCAACAGTAGGCAAGGAGTACCAAAATCAAATGATTTTTTTTTGGGACTGTATGGGAATGGAATAGAGGTGGTCCTTACATCCAAGTTTGTGCCTATTGTAGTTCCCTAGTGAAGGTCTTAGTGCTAGGTAAGGTGGGGTTTCCCCCTTTCCATATATGCTCACTGGCACTACCTTGGGGGCGAGAAATGCAAAATGCATGGAGCATGAGTAGGTGCATGTGTGTGTGTCTGTTTGTCTGATTTCGCAAAAAACAAGATGAATATCCATTCAATAGGCTGCGCACCACAAAATTGAATGCAAGGCACTCCACATGCAGGAACTCCGGCACAAAGTAGAATATGCCAGGGTGGAGGCAGGGAAGAGAGAGAGAGAGAGAGAGAAGCTAAAATCAAGGCAAACTAAGTGGGAATGAAAATAGTAATAAGTTGAGCATCAACCAATGGATCGAATTCCCTTAAAAGAGAAAATCATCACTAACAGGGCTTTCGCCCAATGGCTTGGCAAGGCATTTTGCAGCATATATTCCAAAGTCTACAAGCCCAAGCTTGGCAAGCATCCCCATGACGGAAATGCTTGAAAATGTATGCCAAAGATTGAAAATGCCTACAAATGCATGCAAATCGGGACCTCTGATAAGCTCTCACTGGTAAAGCAAAGTGCAAGCCCGTAGTGCTCGCTTGGAGACGGGATTTTCTCGTTTCCAACGGAGAGCATACATGCCCAACTCTGGCATCGAAAAAAGAGCCTCTCATGGGAACATTTCATATGCTAGACCTCGCCAACATTTCTTTGCAAATATGCTAGCGTGGGAACGCCCTGTAAGCCCTTCCCGTCCTAGGCCAAAAAGGTATGTGTGTGTGTGTGTGTGTGTGTGTGAGAGAGAGAGAGAGAGAGAGAGAGAGAGAAACACACACACATATATATATATATATGTATATATAAGAGAGAGAGAGAGAGAGAGAAGGTGCATGGGAGGGATCGAGCTCACTCACCCAACGACAAAGAGAGAGAGAGAGGATGTGTCGTGTAATTAACTTTGGAGTATCTTCAGTCGCACTATATTCTTCCTAGCTAATCCGCCACGTTGTTGACATGCTAGATGCTCGGGTTCGATTTAGAATCTCACCTACTTTTCTAAGGTCCCTTTGAAACCTCTCGCTTCGTTCTTGTCTAGAGATTCAGCATCAGACGGGCAGAACTACGTTGAGAGGGTGAGAGAATAACAGACGCAGTACACGGTAAAAACCCGTTCTGGAGGATGGCCGTTTGCTGTGGAAAATTCGAGTGAATCAAAGAGAGGATCTAAGGCGAGCATACAGGCAATGGGGATAGGAAGAGACGAGATACTGAAGGGTGTTGGAGCTACCGCTGTTGCCTTCTATCTTCTGCGGAAGCTGGCCAAGGATATCGGCAAGGAGGCGGACAGGATCGGAGAGAGGACAATGGAGGACTGCAGTAAGCAGGTAGAGGCGCTAACAAGTGCAGCGATGGCAGCCATAGGCAAAGAAGCAGACAGGGTTCTACAACAAGCGGGGGAGAGGCTCCATGGAAGCGTAGAGCGAATGGCGAGTACTAGGCGATTGAATTGCAAGCTACACGGAGGCAGCTTGCTGTGTGAGGTAGAGGGAAAGGAGCTCAGCAATACAGGTATTCTGTAATACTGTGAATCCCTCTCTCGAGTCTCTCATGGTCTTCCTTGCATGCTCACAAACATAGGCAGTCCTCTCCCAGGTATCTAGTTCTCAACTGTCTCGCTCTTGGTAATTAGCAGCTGCACCAAAAGAAAGCTTCTCTTCTACCCTCCTTTCTGATCGCTTGCAATGTTTTCGGAACAAAAATCCCCAATCGGTGGCTTAGAGAAATGTCAAATTTGTCTTGAAATGGGCTTTTTGGCTGTATGGGCACCCCTTGGAGATTTTAACTCCTTGTTTGTCTGGCATTCTGCTCTGGCTGTAAAATCTTGTTCAGAGCCATATGAAGTCGCCTGTGTAGACTTATCCAGTCTGTTTATCAAGCTCAGGGCGAGGAAGACAAGCTTCTTAGGTGTTTCTTTAGCTTCTTTCTCAAAAGCTGCAAGCTGCTTCTTGCCTGCCCATCCAGCAATCACACGGTTCTCTAGATTAGCCTTTCCTGTTTTTCTTAATTTAAGCTGCATTGTGGGCTTCATCCATCCACATGCTACATAAACTGAGGGTAAATCTACGACTTTTTAAGCACATTTCTGCGAAACATGGCTGTGCAGATGACGGTTCTAACACTCGTCTTTTCTTGGCATAGGATTTTCTCAAGTTATCTCCAACAAATTTTAGGAACTGAGGACAAGTGTTGGTACAAGAATGTCCCCCTACTAAGCAATGGAGTTGAGTAGGAGGGGGCACCATTTTCTTCATATCATGCATCCACTACATTTACGCCTTTTTATTGAAGTGTTACAATATAGTTCTTGAGATAACGTGCTCTTCTCAAAAATTGGTTCTCATTGTCTTGGCCAATAAAGGCCCCTCAAAGTTGGAAGAATAAGCACTTGTATTGTTAGCATGTGATGCCATACAGCAAGGCTATTAACTTTTCTACCATTTCTTTTCTAGAGATGGCTAATTTTCTTTTCAAAGCTTTTTACGGGCTAATTTTCTTTTCAAAGCTTTTTACGCTTACGCCCACTGTGTTCAAGTGATTCACTCTTTGTTAAAGAGGTCAAAAGTCCCAAAAGTGCCTTACAATCATTGGAAGAGTCATGAGTATGTTCAAGTGATGCACTCTTTTTTAAAGAGGTCAAAAGTCATAAAAGTGCCTTACAATTATTGGAAGAGTTATGAGTATTAGAACTTAGATGCGTGTTAAATAATCTCGAACTATGTTGACATGTGCACTCCTCGATCCTTTGAGTCTCAAGACGCAGTGGTGACTATCTTATGGTGTGTACTTTGTCTCATAGCTCCTGAGGGCTTTCGAAGACCTTAATCTCTCTCTCTCTCTCTCTCTCGCTCTCTCTCTCTCTCCCCCCTTAGTCTTTCCCTTCTTTTGTTTATGGAAAATAATTTTATTCACAAACATTCCTTGTGAGAAACTCCATTACCCTTAAGCCCCATTATGATTTCATGTTTTTTTCTCATCCACACAAATACTCAAATTGTGAGGAGGAAGCCCCTCCTCTAGCTCCCTTTGTCTCTAGTAATGCGTTCTCTTGTTTTGAGACACCCGCACGCGCACACACGCACACAAAAGATTTTACTCGAAATAAACCTTTTGCCACATGCCAACATGGTATTCAATTGGTTTCTTACTTGTCTTAACGACATTCGCTACATGTCATTTTAATATTTAGTAGATTGTGTTATATCTCAAAAACTAAATTAAACTAAGCTTCATTACAATTATCTTATTAACATGTAGCATAGCGCCTTAGTAAATGGAAGGGGATTTTTTTAATGGAGGGCTTCCAAGGAATTTCCATAATGAGGGGATTCTTAGTGCATTACCTTATTAAGATGTTACATATGACCTTAATGGAAGGAGACTCTTTTAATTGTGGGACTTGTTGAGAGTTCACGCTCAACATCATGTGATCATGTGTGCATAGCACCATCACATGATCATATGTGCATAGCACTAACCTTATAGAGTGTTATAAAGAAAAGGGTTAGATCCCCTGATCCCCTAACCCTAACCCTAACTCTAGTGTACAGTTAGTCGTTTGTGGTGTGCTCTCTAGCTGTGCCTTCTCTCCTCATCTCCACTCTTCTCCTCTCTCCTCTTCATATTTTGTCATGGTATTAGAGCTCCCTTGCCTTTCGTTGAGCCATTGCGATTCTTGAGAGTGTGAGAGATTGTGAGATTGAAAGTTCACTTAAGTGTTCTCCATGAGAGTCCACTTCCGGTAAGAGACCACCTTCCATTTCTTTGATAGATGTTTTCCTTCATGTGAAAATTTCGTCCATGAGAGTTTCAGAGATTTCTGTCTACATTTGAGAGAGTTCTTCATTACTTTCTTCTAGGTTTTGTGGGAGATTTTCTTCATAGAGTGAGAGAGAGAGAAATATCAGTGACTTTAAATACTCAGCAGACTCAGCAACTCTCACTAAGGTCTCAAAGCCTTCGCGGACTATGGGCTGAGCCATTGACCAAGCTTAGGTGCCTCTTTCTCTGGTGCTCCATTAACCTCCGCTTCAATCAAGCTAGCTGCAGTTGCACCTCTTTCCGCAAGTCAACAGGGCTCCTCCTTGCTCTTTACAAGCAACCCAGCCTTCATCGCAATGCTCCAACGAGCTGCATCTTCGAGCCGCCTCCAAATGCCTCTATCTCTAGCTGTAAACTCTGCCAGCTTCATCGTCAAGCGCTACTCCAAGCTCTATGGCCGCTCAACCTCACGGAATCAATGCTATTCAACGAGAGCCTAAGCTCTCTGGCCATGCAGCGCCTCTCCAACAGAACAACTCGCAACGTATGAAGCCCCCGCAATAAAAGCCTACTCAGCTAGTAGGCCTCCTCGATAGATTCCACGACGGAAGGCTCCAACTGAGTCTTTGATCTAAAGCTCCACGCCTCCTAAGGGCCATGGACAGCCGCCCGGAATTGCTCCAACCAAATCCGCCATGGAGCTCACGGGCTCCCAAGCTCATAGCCAAGCTCACGAGCTCCCTTATCTTGAGAGCCTCAACCAAGTGGCCGCCTCCTACTACAGTCAGCTCCCAAAGCACCATACACCATAGCGCTCTACAACAATCTCCGAACGATAGGCTGCTCCATCATAGCTTGGACTGCAGAGGTGACTACCCATAGCACCCGCTCCTTCAGCAACAGACGAGGTTCCAACAAACTCGGCTCCAATAAAGACCAGCGCACAGACGGTCTACTCTCTCAACTTCCTCAGCGCTCACTGACAAAGCTAACGCAAGATAGCCCACGAATGTTTGCTCCAAAAGCCTCGCCTGCCACTTTCTAACTCCAATGACCAGCCTCTTCTTGCAGTCGTCCAATCACCAGCAAGCTCCATAGGCTGTGCCATTAACAGAGAGACGCCCGACAGCAACAGAATCTACACAGATTTTGATGAATCTTCGAAAGATTCCGGTTGCCCACGAAGCGACACATGGCAGCTTCTTATCCTCACCACAACCTCATCTCAAAAGGGTTGGATAAGGTTAGTCAAGCCAACCCAGGTAAGGTTTAACCACACCACAGGGCTTGGTCAAGGACCAGCCACGTGGCACCCTTATCTCCAAGTGCCACATCATCTTATCAGCCATGTTATCAAGACACGTCATCTTGTCACATCATCAGGCCATGTCATCAGTGCCACATCATCACTGCATGTGACTCACAGTGACACATCATCATTGAGCACCATTTGCACTCCTTTTGCCCCTCCACTTAGATCAAGTCATATCTCTTGATCCAGGAAGAATTTGAGGGTGCTCCAAAAAGGAAAGTCGCTCGTTTTTTCGTGCTCTACGCATTGTCACATCATGCGCACATTTCGGCGCAAGTTACAATCACATTTGAGCCTCGCCGACAAAACCACTTCCTTCACGTACATTTGCCTCTACATCGACGCATCTGACCCAGCACTTAAAAAGAACAAAAGAAAAGGAATTATTTATTGTTCTTTCATCGATCGACGGTTGGTTTAGATCTAGATCAGAGTAGACTAGATCGCCATAGAGGAGACACTTTGAATTTCCCCAAGTTACCAATCTAAGCCATGCCCAAAATTCCCAACTAGTACCTACTCGGAGTCAGTCCATACGCTCACATACGGTTTCACATCATTACATTGCCTGAAACCTTACGTTCATCAGTTCAGTGAGCAGACTTCAGAGTTCAGAGGCATTGCAGATTGATTCAGTGTGGGCAGATAGCATTTGATTTCACACACACATGCCACCATTGTAAAGCCTATTCGGCTATCTCATGGCATCGTGCACATCAATTCAGCCTTGTAAAGCCTCTTGGATATTCTCGACATCATTGCCACAAGCCTTGTAATATAGATCAGATTTTATATACTGTAGTTCTATCTTCACCGACAATATAGAGATTTCACTTGGCATATTCAGTGTATTTGCAGTTGATTCATACAAAGATTTTCACGACACTTTTGAGTACATTTCTGGCACCATGTCAACTAGCAGCCTCAATTTGGAAGCATCTGCTAAGTCAGACAACTCCAATTACGGTACATGAAAATACCGAATGGAGACCATTCTTGTGCTTCAGGACAAATGGGAGTATGTGGATGGGTCTACACCTAGACCATTGGACGATCCAGCTACCAGTAGCTCTACTCCATCTGTTATCACAACACCAGCAACGGGATCTACATCTACACAAACAGTTTCCGCACCAGTAGCAGATCCTGCCATTGCCTGAGCTCAAGCAGAATAGGATAAAAAAGACAAGTATGCCTATCACTTGATCAAGCAGAATGTGCAAGATGTCATGCTAGGACAGCTCAACACAGTCAAGACATCAAAAGAAGCATGGGATATGTTCGCAGCTCTCTACGAGTCCAAGAACACATCCAAGATTCTCACCCTGAGAAACCAGATCAACTAGAGTTTCCGCAACAACAGTGAAACCAGTCATGCTTATGTACTTCGCATAAAAGACTACAACAATGAACTTGCAGCAGCAGGAGAGACTATGAACCCCACAGAAATGGTTCAAGTAATCCTGAATGGACTAGGAGAGGGATACGAGAATCTCATCCAGAGTATTGCCATCCAACGGCAAATTCCGACACTGGAAGAACTTCAGTCAGTACTACTTGGTGAAGAACTTAGGACTCAGGCCATTCAAGCATGTAAAAGTCATTCTAATGATCAGGCATTCACAGCTTTAGATAGAAGAAGAGGCAAAGGTAGAGGCAGAGGTAGATCATACCAGAAAAGTGGTCATCATCAACAAAATCAAAGTCAGCATCAACATCAGCATCAGCATCATCCTCAGTAACATCAGAATCAGCAAAGAGGAAATCATTCCAATCGACGAAGATTCCAAGGACGAGGGAATGCATCCACCAATGTGTTAAACATTCATTGCAACTACTGTCACAAGTTTGGACACTATGAAAGAGATTGCCGCAAGAAGTAGTACGACCAAGGCGGTCACTCTAGCAGTAATCAAGGGAATTCTCGAGGCAGAGGAAATCATCGTGGTGGGCATTTTAGTCACAGTCATTTTGCAAATGAACATGGAAATATATTTCTTGCAAGCGAGGAATTGCATCAGACTGATACAGTGTACCTAGACACTGATTTCGATCCCAAAGAGGATTTCAGCTATCAAGTCGACGAAGTGAATAGGATCCTTGGTACATCAACAAAGGTGCATCATCTCATATGATAAATCATCATGAATGGTTCACAGAGATGAAACCATTAGAAGGACAGAAAAATGTCATCTACACAGCAAACAATACACCGAATCCAGTTCAGGGGACAGGTGTTATCCCTATGAACAATTTCACTGGTACAAAAGGATTAGTCAAAGATGTGCTCTATGTTCTGAACCTCAGCAAGAACCTTTTGTCAGTAGGTTAAATGACGGAACATAATTACAAAGTCATCTTCGACGGTGATGAATGCACTATCAGAGACAAATCCAAAAGATGTCAGCTAGTAGCAAAAGGTGTCAAGGAAGGACGCTTATACATAGTGCTAGCTATAGTACCAGATAAGCATGCCATGTCAGCTCAACCGCAACAGATGCCACTATCTGCAAAATGGCACAAAAGATATGGTCATGTCAATTTTAAGTACTTGTTAGATCTCAGGAATCACAATATGGCAATTGGGATTCCGAAGCTATGTAAAGGTTTGTGAAGCATGCTTCTTTGGCAAACAAAAGCGGACCAACTTTGTCTGAAGTACCTCTCGTGCACGAGGTACTCTTGATTTGATTCATGTAGATGTATGGGGATATGCCCAGACCCACAACATCAATGGTTCACTTTACTATTTGACCTTCATCAACGACTACATTCAACGACTACATCAGATATTGTTGGGTCTACTTTTTGAAAGAGAAATCTGAAGTGTTTTCCAGATTTCAAGAATTCAAATCCATGGTAGAAAACTAGACAGACAGAAAGATCAAGGTCATGAGATCAGATAGAGAAGGTGAATACATGTCTTCAACATTCATGAATTTTTGCAAAAATTACGGTATTCAAAGACAATTCACATGTGCAGATACTCCTCAGCAGAATGTAAGAGCTGAAAGGAAGAATGGGACTTTAGCAGACAGTGCTAGATCAATGCTTAGTGAAAAGCATCTTCCGAATCAGTATTGGATAGAAGCAATAGCCATTGCAAACTACTTGCTTAATCGGCTTCCTACCGAACCGATACAGGGTATGACTCCTTATGAAGCATTCACTGGACACAAGCCACACATTGGGCATCTCCGCATATTTGGTTGCATAGCATATGCCCACATACATGATGATCATCGTAGAAAATTGGATGCAAAGTCACGCAAATGCATCATGGTTGGCTACAGTGAAGAAAGCAAAGCATACAAATTGTATGATCCCATCAACCGCAAAGTCATTATCTCCAGAGATGTAATCTTTGATGAGGAATCAGAATGGAAAACCTCACCTACACAGGAGATAGAAACATCGACTTCACAGTCATCTACAGAACAGGTTGATGAAGAAGAGCAAGAATTGCCAGCAGCACCCCAAGCAGAGCCACAGCAGCTCAGACAGTCTACTAGGGAAAGCAGACCTCTAGCCAAATTGACATATGCTCAGAAAGGCAAAACAATTCAGGTGGAAACCACCAACTATGCTCTTATGACTACCATCATGGCTACATAAGAGCTAGTGTACTTCGAAGACGCAGTAGACAAGCCAGAATGGCAAACTGCTATGAATGAAGAAATGGATGCTTTGTATAAAAATAACACTTGGGAATGATGCGACCTTCCACCAGGAAAGAAGGTCATAGAAAACAAATGGGTATACAAAGTAAAGTACAATCCAGATGGAAGTATTCAGAGATATAAAGCCAGATTAGTTGCAAAAGGATTTGCACAACAATATGGTTAAGACTATGATGAGACTTATGCTCCAGTAGCAAAGATGGATTCCATACGGTTCTTGATATCACTAGCAACACTCAGTAAATGGAATGTGTATCAGCTCGATGTCAAGAATGCATTTCTCAATGGTTACCTAGACGAGGAAGTCTACATGCAACAACCATCAGGTTATGTTGAACCAGGAAAGGAGAATAAGATTTGCCATCTCAAGAAAAGTCTCTACGGCTTAAAGCAAGCACCCATAAGTTGGTATAGTAGAATCGACAAGTATTTTGCTGATTTGGGATACATGAAATCCAATGCAGATCATACTCTCTACTACAAAGTTCAAGGGGAAGACATTACTATTGCACTTTTATACGTAGATGATCTGATTGTGACACGAAGCAAGGATAGCTTCATCAAAAAATTGAAACAAGACTTATCTACAGAGTTCGACATGAAAGATCTTGGACTTATGCACTATTGTCTTGGAATTGAGTTCTGGAGAGATTCAGATTGCACATTCATGAGTTAGCTCAAGTATTTTATTTGTCTCCTGAAGAAGTCTCATATGGCAGATTGCAAGATTGTAGCCACTCCCATGAAATAGAGTTTGAAACTTACTAAAGATTCAGAAAAGCCTATAGTCAATGACAAATACTATAGGCAGCTCATCGGATCTCTTATATATCTGACAATCACACGGCCAGATATTTGTTATGCATTAAGCTCACTAGCACAGTTTATGGGAAATACGAAACAGTCTCACTAGAATGCAGCCAAAAGAGTCTTGAGATACATCAGAGGTACAAGACAGTTTGGGATAGAATACAGAGGAAGTCATCCACGGTTGCATGGATACTATGATAGTGACTATGCTGGAGATCATGAGACCAGGAGATCGACACAAGGATATGCATTTTTCCTTGGTTAAGGTGCTATATCATGGTTGTCAAACAAACAGCCAACTGTTTCTTTGTCTTCGACTAAAGCAGAATATAGAGCACTCACTATAGGTACATGTGAGGCTATATGGCTCAGAAGACTATTGTCAGAAACAGATTACTTTGATGAGTCAAAGCCAACATTAATATACTATGATAATCAATCGGCTCAAGCATTGGCCAAGAATCTAGTATATCACTCCAGGACAAAGCACATTGATGTCAGAGAGCACTTCATTAGAGAAAGAGTGTTGCTTGGTGACATCACACTGCAGCATTGTGATAGCAAAGAGAATGTTGCAGACATCTTTACCAAACCACTTGGTAAAGAGCTATTAGAGAAACACCGACTAGCTCTTGGTTTGATGCAGAGGAAGGATATTCCCATTAAAGGGGTGTGATGGAATGTAATGCTCAGTCCTTCTTTGATTCCCTAGAATCATCATCTTGAGGGAAGGCCTACTTCATGATGTTGATCTTGAGGGAAGGTGTTGAGAGTTCACACTCAACATCATGTGATCATGTGTGCAAAGCACCATCACGTGATCGTATGTGCATAGTACTAACCTTATAGAGTGCTATAAAGGATGCCTTAACCCTAACCCTAAATGGGTTTGTATATATTCTATTTTTTCAACTAAATCTAGTGTACAGTTAGTCATTTGTGGTGTGCTCTCTAGCTGTGCCCTCTCTCCTCATCTCCACTCTTCTCCTCTCCCCTCTTCATATTTTGTCAGGACTTACAATTTTAAAAAGGGACCTTCAATTCAAAAAACATGTGCACATGTAAATAGGTAAATAATTATGATAAAGAATACAAGAATTGAAATATATGGTTTAAAAAAAATAGACTTGATTTTATATTTAAAAATATGCTTTTTCCCCCAAAAAAGAAGGGAACACTATGTTAAACTAAAAAGTACAATAGAAAGGAAAATACAGCTAAAGCAACTTTGTCAAAATGGTGCAATATCCTTGCCAGTAGTGCCAGATCTGCTAATCTTTGAGTGACGAAATCTTCAAAACTTCTAATTCCCTCTTGATTTGAACATGAAAGGCGAGGGAAAGGAACGTAATGAACAAAAGCTGATTTTGGATTTTTCAAAGTCAATGAATGATAATAAATCAAACCAGACAAAAGTAGTAGTTGTGACGATTGTTGAAGAACCATTTTCCATGGAAGATGAACGTGAAATTGGACTTGAGAAGGCCAATGTTACACAACGCAAACACTATGAGCAACATTGCATCTCCAAAATAGATGAAAATACATTTAGAATGCAAATCAGTAGAGGTAGGTCAAAGAGATGAGTAACGGAGGTGTGCGAAGGTAGGCTTAAGATAATATTCTAACAGCTTGTGAGTGTAATGATATAAGCTTTCTTGACTATAAGACTTACTAGTCGAACAAAGACAAAGGTCGGCCATAGTGATCCAGGAGTCCCATGTGGAAGGGCTCTCGCTCAACGGATCAAATGCAAAATAGATGAAAATACGTTTCGAATGCAAATCAGCAGAGGCAGGTCAAAGAGATCTGCTTCCTTTTTTTTTTAATGACCAGGGAAGTCGAGCCCCTCACTATTCCGATGTCTAGTATTGTGGGATCGAGGCTACAACCGGTTTCTCCTCCATTCAAACATGTCTCCCCTCTTCTTATCAAAGATTTCTCCTCATATCATTTGTTTGAAATTCATAATCTCCCCCTCATTTATATGCTATGTGCTTGGATATTGTTTTGTATGCTCCTCCTCTCTTTCCTTCTCTTTTTTATGTTTTCTCCTGCACTGGGCAATACATTGCCAATTTATGAGATAGCCTTTGTTTTTTTTCTTGATATTTTCTTTAATTGCAATGTTTTTTTTTTCACAAAAAGTAGTGCTAGTTATATTGCTTGAAAACGAGAGTACAAGAAGACTTAAAGGCCAACGGGCTGTAATCACAAAACAGATACAGCCCGTGGTAACAAAATAATTACAAGCCTCTCAGGGCATAATCATCTGAGTGTGGACAAATAGCCATGGTGGGGGGAGTAATGCCACTGAAGACTCTGAGCAGAGTACTAGAAGAACAACTCTTGATGGTCCTAGTCATGAAGGAAGCGCCGTCGCTTCTCCTTCCCCGCCCGAGACTCCCCCTGAATCTGATCCCACTGACCCTTGAGCGTGTGAATGATCCTGCTCCAAATGTCTGCTACGGTCTGGGTAGCAGAAGAAGCCTGATCTCCTAAGATCTGCATGCATCTAGAAGTCCAGATATGCCAGCCCACAATACTCCCCATGATCTCCCAAACTGGGTGCCGAGTCATCGCTCCTGCATCTGTCTCTATCAGATGCCAAGGGAAGCTTTCCATGTATGCCCAAGTGGCCTACGTGATGAAGAAAATTGGATCCTGCCGAGAGAACTCATAAGCCAAGTGATGTCCCATCTCAGTGCTGCACCAGACGGCTCCCCAAGTGACCGGTCCTAGCTCGGGTGCAGCCCTTGCTAAGATCCCCATGATTCCCTTCCACACTGTCTGAGCATGCAATCAACTCCAAAGGTAATGCTTCAGGGACTCCTCCTCCTGAAAACACATTTGGCATTCCCCTCCTACCCCATCTGCCTCAGCCATCTCCCAACTAGTAGCCCCTTGTGGACCACCATCCAAAGCAAGAGATCTTCCTCGGCCGCCAACTTGCCCAAAGAGTCTCCTAGAATGTACGAAGAAAGACCAGAGATATCCCTTGGGCATACCAACTATGTGCCTGGGTGGGTAGCCTGCACTGGAGAGCCCCCAGAGCATGCCTACCGGTACGCGCGCTGTATGAGAAGAAGGGGGTAGGGTTCTCTGAGGTCTCCAGTGGTGGCCAGTGCCACTCCCCTGGGTCCCACTCCACCTCTATCAAGGAGCGGCCCTCCCAAATCCAGAGTCTCCAGTCCTGGTCTTGAACAATCAGGGGGTCTATATGCCACGCTTTCCCTTGCAACCCTATGATGCGAAGGCGCTGCCAGGGAAGCTGGGGGTCGATCACAGCCTCTCTGCTCTGCAGACGGCTACCATCGGTGACGGAGAAGAAGTGAATCGAGGAGTCTGAGAAAATGCGTGCAACCACCAAAGGAATGCCGCGGGGAGTGAACTGCCCTAGCCACCTCTCATCTCCTTGGAGGAGCTATCTGGTGATCATGGGGATCCTCCAACCTACAAGAATGGTAGCATCGATCTCCGCTCGCCGAGCCTAGATCCCACGTGCTGTACCTACTGCTGCTACCAACTCGCCTGGGCCCAACTGGCTATCAACGTCCCTCCAAACCCAGAGCGAGTGCGCAAGCCCACGTGCCCAGAGCGCCCATGGGATATGGGATCTCTCTCCAAGCTGGTGACCTGTATCATCTGTCACCTGGCTGCTCCAGATAAGGGGCTGCCTGTCTACCTCCTCTCGGCAGTTGGGGGGAACCTAAGAGAGGCTGTGCCGCAACTTCCTCCAGACCGAGACGAGGCCATGGAGGAAGGGGGAGCGGGGCTGAGTTAGCGGGGCTGAAGTGAAAATCCACTAGATAGACAGCTGCCAATCACCCCCTCTCTGGGGGATACATGCGTTGAGACCATGCTGAAGCAAGAGCTTCCACATCTGCTCTCCTGGGGTCAGACGCAGATGACTAACTTGCCAAGTAATGCCTGACTCTGCAGTTTTGGATCTATGATGCCAAGACTGCCCTCTGTTTGGGGGAGAATGACCGTCTGCCAGGCGACCTGGGCTGTGGTGGTGTCGGAACCATCTGAGCCAGACCACAGAAAGTTTTGCACCAGTCTCCTCAGCTGGGCTATGCACGATCTCAAAAAACACCAGCAAGATGCCACGTACCAAGTAGTGGCTAGAAGGACTTGATTGACCACAAGGGCCCTGCCTGCCAGAGATAGCTGAGCCGTGCTCTAGAAGGCTAGCTTCCATTGTATGGAAACTAGGACTGGTATGAACTACTGAGCCGGCATGATATCCAGCCCTACTTGGAATCCTAGGTAACGTGTCGTCTGTCCTCTAGGGATCCAATGAATCCCCAAGAAAATACCCTACTGTGAGTTGGCTCCCGGATCCGTAAGAAAACCAACTAACTTATGCCAGTTGATTTTCGCCCCAGCGGCTAGGCAAAAAACCTCCAAAGACAATCTCACTCGCTCCAGTGACTCGATATCATCTTGCACATATAGGGATGTGTCGTTTGCATACTCGGAGTCCAGAAGTTTTGCATCATCCTGAATAGGGAGGCGCATCCCTCGATTACCAGTAGTGCGAGCTTGTAGGAAGTGAGTCATGGCCTCCACAAAAAATAGGAAGAGGTAGGGCGCAAGTGGGGAGCCCTGACGTACCGAGCGCTCAAGGGTGAATCTCTCCCCCATCCTGCCACTAATGATAACCCAGTTGGAGGCCGATCTGTAGAGGCTAGCAATACCTCTGATCCACTCGTCTGGGAAACCGAACTGAGAAAGTGTGTCCTCCAAGAAGGACCAGTCTACCATGTCGTACGCCTTCTCAAAGTCAAGAAGGAGTATGGCAAGGTGTTGGCCACTATGCTCGGCCCACTCCATCACCTCTGAGAATGTGAAGATGTTGTCCAAAATGCTGCGATTTTGGACAAAACCAGTCTGGGTGTCATGGATCATGTCATGTAGCAGGGGTCGAATGCGGCTACTGATCATCTTGGCGAGGATTTTATAGGCAATCGGGAGGAGGGTGATAGGGCACCACTATCTGATCTCCTGACGGTCCCCCCCTTTGGGGATGAGGCAAATCAAGCCTATCGCAAGGCTCTGTGGCATTTGTCCACTGGAGAAGATATGCTAGAAGGCTGCGAGCAAGGGTTGGTGGATTTGCTCCCAAAAGGTGGTGAAGAAAGCTCTAGAGAGCCCATCCTCACCTAGGCGTTTTTGCCCATCAATATCGCTCACAGCATCCTACATCTCTGCCACGGTGAATGGGGCGAGAAGGGTTTCACTCATGCTAGGCTGCACGAGTGATAGCGTATACCTCCACACCTCCTCCCTGCATCGGCGGGCACGAGGGTCTGGGGTCTCTTGCTGGAATAGGGATCTATAGAAATCTGTCACCAAGTCCCTGACCTCGTCTAGATCTGCCTGACACTACCATCCTACGCTCTAAGAGATCAGAGCTATTCCCCTGCTGACCTTTGGCCATGAGTCCTAAAGAACTCTCTGCACATCCTGTCACCTTTCCTAGACCAAAAGGACTTGGAAGCATAAAACGAGAACTCTGAGCGTCGCTAGGTGATGTACTCTAACATGGCTCCGGCTTTCACCTCCTGTCGTTTGAGCTCCTCAAAGCCTGGAGAAGACTGTTGCATCCATTGTATCGAGGCAAGGTCCCGTCTGAGACCCCTCTCCTTCGCCCACCACTGCTGCCTGAAGTCGCCTCCTGCTGACATATGAGACTAGACTCGGCAAGAACCTGAGTACCTGAGCTACCATATCCCCCATGGGGTCCCAATCCTGCTCCCATAGGTCCATTATTCTACTGCGAACCACTGCTCTGGAGTAGATGGAGTCTGGGATCCGCCGTCATGAGCAGGCACGTAAGGAATGAGAGGCTGAGTCCAGGATTAGGATGACTGGGGCATGGTAAGAGAGGGTCATCCTTGGAACCACCCCTGACTCTCCACCTCTGCCTATCGCCCAATCACTGACATAGAAACGGTCCAACTGCTCTGAAATTTTGCCTCCCTCCCTCCTATAACCCCAAGAGAAGTCCAGGCTCCCTGTCCATCTGCAAAAGGAAGGCTCCCTCCAATTGTCCCGACCTCCCACAGCGAACAAGAAGGAGTCCCATTCCGCCTGCTCTGCCTGAGCTATACCGAGGAACTCTGGGCCCCGTCCCTGTTGATCCTCTAAATCCTCAAGGTTATTGAAATCCCCTCCTACAATCAAAGAATCCATCTTTGACAATAAGTATGTCAAAGAGCTCTAGAAAGCGGCTCTCCATCTAGTCAGAGCATAGATATTGAGGATGCCGATGCAGGATCCCTCAATATTCAAGCCCACCCAAAGCGCTTGTCCTGGGATCAAGGTGCCAAAACCACACACATGCTGAACTAGAGAAGCATCGATGGAGGTACAGACACCCCCGCTCCTCCCCTGCTCACCAATCGAAGGTTCCCAGTAGGTGTAGGAGTGTCTTGTGAGCACCTTCCCACACTTACTGGTCTGAGAAGCTGAAAGCTTGTGTTCCTGCAATAGGAGCAATCCACCCTTCCCACCAAAGCTGGCTGGAGCTCCTGTCTGAGCACCATCTTCTTGGGGCCATGGGTTCCTAATGAGTGGAACCCGTTGACGTTATAAGAGATAATGCATATACTCATGAAGAGGAGAGATGGGCCACAAATAGCTATCTGCTTGCGGTCGATGTCGAGGTGGTCGGAGGATGTCGAGTGTGCAGACAAAGGCACTTTTGTGAAGGTTTCGAAGGAGAGGCCGGATCATCGGACCCATCCTCTAAAACCTTTAGTAGAGGGGAAAGGCCCTTCGTACCATGGTGGTAAGCTCTCTCTAACCAACTCGAAGCCTCCGCCAGGGAAATACTGTAGAAGCTCACTACCTCTAAGGTCCTCCAAGGGCGGAGCCCTTCCGCGTAGATCCACTCCAGAGGCTGTCGAATGATGACCAAAAGGTGGAATTGTTTGGTGTTGTGGACAAACGTCACCCTCCTTCCACTGTTGCTGAAGAAGCTCTACTATTGAAGAAGCTCCGCTGCTCTGCTACCGATCTAGTCCTGTACCTGCTCCTAGGACTGATCACGAATCATCTCCCAAACATTCTCATTCATCCATTGCTCATTCCCGTCACTGGTGATAGTGAAGGAATAGCTAGGACCATCATGGGGGGCAAGTACGGACACCTTACCCTCCGCCTCCTTTCGAAGGAAGAAGATGCTGATGTCTAGGCATGTAAGGAAGGAGCCAATACCAGTTGCATCCAAGTAATCCCAAGGTCCTGCTCGGTAAAACTCCAAAGGTAGAGCTCTAGGAGCTACCCTTGGGTGGGGGGACGAAGATGAGGAGTTAGAACCAGAAAGAGGGGTGCTGGCTGTCGAAAGAGTTGGAGTGGCACTGGCCATCTGCGGGGAAGGGCCTCTCCCCTCCACCGGGCCAGGGGGGATAGGTGCGGAGGAGGTCTGTGCTAACTTTGGGGTCGCAGGCGGTGCAGGCGGATGGGGGGGGTTCCCATGGCTCTCCCATGGGATCATGCTCGAGGGAGAGGGGGGGCTGAAACCAAAGGTGCCAGGGGGGTCTCGTAGGGAGGGAAATAGGGGAACCGAGGAGGAGGGGGGAGGGGTGGGTAGGGTGAAGGATGAGGGGGAGGCTGGCTGACCTTCTCCTTCCCTTTCTCCTTCCCCTTGCCGGGCTGCTACTAACTGGTAACCACAGGGGTCTCTTGCTGGAGAGGGGGGGCTTTTTTATTACTGCTTTGTTTCCTTTCCATTTCCTTTTGACCTCAATCTAGCCTTCCCCTTGGGGAGGGGGTGTTGATGCCTGGCAGGGGGGATCCTGAGTTGCCTAGATGGGGGCCATCTGAGGTTTCGTCCTCATGAAGTGAGGGCAAGAGCGTGCCTGGTGCCTGAAGCCATGGCATCTCAGACACTGATTTGAGGGACCAGTGACCATAATGCATTGCGTCACCACACCTGTGTCCGTCTCAATCTCGAACTCCGAGGGGATACTCTATGGATCTAGGACTGCCACTTTGACACGTGGCACCCCTTGGGCTATCGTCGCATCAACGAAGGTGTCCTACATGAGCCAGCCAAAGTGCACCCCCAAGTCCTTGATGATCGGGTGAAGCTCTGTTGTGAGGTCTGGGAAGATGAGGGTAACTGGATGGTGGGGAATGCGGAAGCAGGCATCGAAGTCCGCTACATTGAAACCCCTGTACCATGGGACCATAAGGATGATCTTCCCACCCACAGAGGTAGGGGACCGTCTGACCATATCGCTCGCATCCTGTGCAGAGGAGAGCTTGAGCCAGAAGATACCACATCCCATGAGTGCGACCTCCTCAATGTGGCTGTCCTCAAGGTAAAGGGTGGATTATTGCAACCAGTCCCTGATGTCTGCTCGTGAAGGGGTGTAGCCAATGACTCTCCCATAAACAGACATCTGGGAAAAGTTAGTGGTGGCCTGCTTCACCAAGGAGACCTGATGCTCTGTCAGTGTTATGCGGTAGGTTGAAGGACGGGGGGTCCGTCTGGGCCACCAGTTCTGGACTTACGGCCACCATACCACACCAAAAGGTGGGGGAAAGGAAGTGGCAGAGGTGAGGGAGGGAGGAATGGGGCAGAGGCGTGTGAAGATAGTTGGAGAGAAGGAAGGAGTCTCACTTGCAGCTTTCTCACATACACAATGGGGGAATACACACAAAGGTTGAGGCTGAAAACAATTTTCCTCTTCTTAGTTGTGAAAGCCAAAAGAACTCTAGTACAAAGAAATAGAAGAACCCTATATGTGGGTCTCAAACCAAACTCAGCTAACTAAGGTGGCATACTAACTGAGCCATGAACTAGAGTACATAAGGATAGCTGTCATCCAGCTATTATTCATGGCCAGTGTACCAACCGCATCTGCAGCTAACAAGTCAGTGACATAAATGCACAACGGTCACCCTGGCATATCACGAGTGGAGCTCGATATCTCAACACTCCCCCTCGAGCTCAATCCCAATTCTTGCACACCAAGTAGGTCTCTGAACTTGCGCAGCTTCTCTATGCCCAATGCCTTCGTGAATATGTCAGCTACCTGATCCTCTGTGCTGACATAAACTAGATCAATAAGACCTAGTAAAACCTTCTCCCGCACATAGTGATAATGCACCTCAATGTGCTTTATTCTGGCATGATGGACTGGGTTATTTGCCAAGTGTATACTGGTCATGTTGTCACAATATATGACAACTGGCCCATCTGGATGCATATCATAAAGTAGCTTATGCAACCAAGCTACCTCACATGCAGCCATTGCTACACCCCTGTACTCAGCCTCAATGCTCGACAAGGCAACTGTAGGCTGTTTCTTGCTGCTCCAAGTGATTGCAGCACTCCTAAAAGAAAACACATATCCACTGGTAGATCGTCTATCAGAGATACTACTAGCCCAATCAGCATCAGTGTATCCATGCAACTGTATCTGAACCCCAGTCTCATAAAATAGTCCATACTGCAATGTGGACTTCACATACCTGAGTATGCATCTAGCCGCATCCAAATGCAGTTTCCTTGGAGCCTGCATAAACTGACTTACCAATCCAATAGCATAGCTCAAATTTGGCTTGGTAATAGTCATATAAATTAAACTTCCTACTATGCATCTGTACATAGTAGGGTCTTCCAGAAGCTCACCTGCATCTGCGCTCAGCTTCACATTCTGCTCCAAAGGAACTGAAATAGGCTTAGAGCCTGTCATCCCATATTTGGACAGCATATCCAATCCATATTGCCTCTGCAAGAGCTGTATCCCACTTGGTGATCTAATCAGCTCAATGCCCAAGAAATAACGCAGCTCTCCCAAATCCTTCATCTCAAACTTCTGCTTCAATAGCATTTTCACATGAAGGATATCTTCATCACTATCACCTGTGATGATCAAATCATCAACAAAAATGACAAGCAGCATAATACCTTTCTCTATTTTTCTCACATAAAGTGAGAAATCTGCCTTGGAAATTTGAAAGCCAATAGTGACAAGATACTCTTCTTGTGGGGTTAAAGGTCACTGTGCCTTAACCCCAGTTATGTACAATACTCAAACACAAATATAAATGAATGAAAAAGAAGATTAGGGTGGTTCTGCACCCACCAAACTTGTCTGGCTCTCTGTCTCTCTCTCTCCTTCTTCCATTCTTGCTTCCGTTGAGAGCACTCTCAATTGGTATCAGAGCTCAGGTGATCTAGTTGAGCGTGCGTGAATGCTTTGAAGCTCAGCAGCTCTGTGGGAGGAAGGAGCAGCTCTGTGGGAAGCTTTGTGGGTGACTTTACTTGCATCCGAGTATGCAGAGACCTTGGAGGAACCTTTGGAAAAGTCACTTTGGCTTTACGAAGTGGTTTTGAGAGCCTGTTAAGAGCTTTCAAAGAAAAAGTCATTTTTTGAGCTTTTCCCTGTTCCGTTCGATGACAGAGACTCCGTATTGACTTGTAGAGGCAACTATTGCTTGCTTTTGGTGTCCACATTACTTCAGGAGCCTGGAAAAACCTTTATTCTTGAATCTGGGATCATTTCATTGGATTTCTGACTCATTGTGTCAGTTTTTGCGTTTTTTGCCTGGGTGTTGGAACTCAAGTTTGGAGCAACCATTTGCAGATCTGTCAGTTCTGGTGGACTCAAGAGGTCCTAAAACTTCTATGTTGCTCATCATTCGCACTCCGGTGGAGTTTACAAACAGCTCTGTTTCAAAAAACGTTTTTCAGTCCGTGTGTTGGACCCAGTGATTGAGACCACGGTTTCCAAAACCGTCTGTCCCATTGCGTTTCGGACGCCCAAAAACCCTACCTATCAGTTCTTGCATGATTCGGTGGATGATTTTCAGAGTTATAAATCTCTGTGTATTCGATTTCGTCTCTCTGTTATGCATTTTTCATACTAAGGTTTTGAAACCTTAGATTTATGCCACATGGCAGTGGATAAGTGTTGACTCCCATTTCTCACTCATCGGTTGGGATTTTGGAGTTCTGGCAGAAGAGAGATATTTGCAGATTTTCTTGCTGAGTCCGATTATGCAATGGCGCCCATGTTTTGAAGCATCTCAGGTTCTATTTTCAGTAGCGCTCATTACCGTGGGACTATGATTTCTTGAGCATACCTTATGCAGATCACTCTGGTTGCAGAGTTTGAGCAGTGTGTGCTCATTTGTAGTATGCATTGGGTTGCAATGGATGATTTATAGGCCATTTGGATGCATTGCGGTCCTTGTTGGATGCGCTGATAGGCCCAAATTGCCTTGTGGGATGCTATTTTTTATGGATGCTTTGCACATGGATGCTATTTTATGCTGAGGGACAGCTTTGAAACATTGCAGGTGATGCACTGATAGTGCTATGCTCTCTTGGATGAGACATTATTAATGCATATGCCAGTGGACAGTGTTTATGTTTGAGTCATTTGGCACTTATTGGCATTTTTTTTTGGGCCAGATTTGCTCATATGGATGCCTAGTATATGCACATGAGTCAGATGCATCTTTTGATGCTTTGAGCTTTGAAATTTGGTGATATTTCACTCTATTGTGGCATACACATTTGGGTGCACCTAGTATTTGGCGTGATTCTCTCTTGCAGGCACTAGCATTTGGGATTTTGTTTCATTTGCATCATGGCATCCTCTTCCACGTCTGAAATTTAGGAGTTTTTCAGCATTAAAAAGTTTGATGGGACAAACTTTTCTTTGTGGAAAGAACAAATAAGGGATGTGCTTATTCAAAAGAAGCAGATTAAACCCTTGGCAAGGATTGAAGCTAAGCCTGCAAATATGTCTTAGGATGATTGGAATGAGTTTGATGCATTAGCAAAGTCTACCATTAGACTTCATCTTGCAAAGTCAGTTTATTTCACAGTAGTAAATGAGCAGACTACATAAGATTTGTGGAAGAAACTGTGTGCTACTTATGAGAAGGAAACTGCCTCTAATAAAGTTTACCTCATGAAGAGATTGTTTAAGCTGCAGATGAAGGAAGGGGTCTCCATTGCTTCTCATTTGAATGAATTCAATATTATTTTCAGCCAGCTTCAGGCTTAGAAGATGAATTTTGATGTGGAGACTAAGGCAATATTTCTCTTATGTTCATTGCCATCCTCATGGGATACCTTCCATACAGCTGTCAGTAACTCTGCACCTAGTGGAGTACTAAAATTTGATGATGTTGTGGGTAGCTTGTTGGCCGAGGAGATTAGACGGAAGTCTATGGATGGAAACAAGCACGATGCAGCCTTAAATGTGCAAAGGGGCAGATCACAGTTCAGGGGGAAGTCCCAAGAAAGAGGGAAGTCACGTAGCAAATCCAGCGCACGGAACATTGAGTGTTACCACTGTGGCAAGAAGGGCCATATGAAAAAGGATTGCTACAAGCTAAAAAGAGAGCAAAGGGATAAGAAAAAGAATGCAAATTGGGGTGCAAATCAAAAGGAAGAGAGTCCAAGGGAGGACAAAGGAAAAGTGAAGATCGAGGAGATCAATGCAGTCACACATGATAGTGACAATGATGTTCTCTTCATGTCTAGTTTATCTGCAGAGTTGCTTACCACTTCAGATGATGCATATTCCCAGGATTGGACTTTGGATTCTGGTGCTTCATTCCATGTTACTCCCCATAGGGAATGGTTCTCCACTTATGATAGTGGAAAGACAGGTTGTGTGCATCTTGGAAATGACTATGCATGTGACATAGTGGGAGCAGGTGACATAAAGTTTTCTTTTGCAAATGGGTCTGCATTTGTTTTGAAACATGTGAGACATGTGCCTAAGCTGACCAAGAGTCTTATTTCTGTGGGTCAGCTAGATGATGCTGGTTTTCACACCACTTTTGGCTTTCAAAGTTGGAAAATTCAAAAGGGCTCTATGCTTTTGGCCAGGGGTGCCAAGTGTGGGACTTTGTATCCCTTACATGTATCAGGGGTATTTGATCATGTTTTTGCAATAACCGAGCAGCCAAGCACTTCTTTGTGGCATTGCAGGTGGGGGCACATGAGCCAGAATGGAATGAAACTCTTATACTGTTTGGGTTATGTACCGCATTTGAGTTTCTCTGATTTTGAATTTTGTGAGCACTGTCTCTATGGGAAGCAGAGTAAATCAGCCCATAAAAGAAGGGGAAAGAAAGAGTTTGAAATGCTTGATTTGGTGCATTCAGACGTATGTGGTCCCATGCCTACACGGTCATTAGGCGGGGCTGAATACTGTGTGACATTCATTGATGATGCAACTAGGAAAGTGTGGGCTTATGCTATAGCTCGGAAGAGTGATGTGTTCCAGGTATTTCAGAAATGGCTGGCCTTGGTTGAAAATCAGTCAGGTAGAACGCTTAAATGCCTACGGACTGACAATGGTGGAGAGTATCTCTCTCATGACTTTCAGCATTTCTGTGATACACGTGGGATTAAGAGGGAGCTCACATCCCCTCGTACTCCAGAGCAAAATCCAGTTGCAGAAAAGATGAACCGTACCATTCAAGAAAGGTTGCAATGCATGCTTTCCAATGCAAGTCTTTCTGGTGGTTTTTGGGCTGAGGCAATGAAGACTGTAGTGCATGTGATCAATAGATCACCTAGTAAGAGTTTGGATGGTGGTATTCCTGAAGAGGCATGGAGTGGAAAGAAGCCCTCTTACTCTCATTTGCGTATATTTGGGTGTGAGGCATATGCACATGTGCCAAAAGAGCTTCGAAAGAAGCTAGATCCTAAGTCTAGGAAATGCATCTTTCTAGGTTATGGTGAAAGTGGAGAGATGGGCTATCGTCTTTGGGATCCAGAAGCAAAGAAGATCATACGCAGCCATGATGTGGTCTTCAATGAGAAGAAGATGCATAAGGCACCCATGAGGGATGTAGAAATGAGGAGAATCACTTTCCAGGATGTGAATCCACCTGCCTATGTTGATAGACAGCAAGCTCTCCATGTACCAAATGTGCAAGAAATGGTACCACCAAGTACTCCCACAGGTATACAATCAAGTGTAGATGATGGATCATCTATTGGTGGAAATGATGAGCCAAATGTCGCTGATATGCAAGTGGGACAGCAAGCTGAAATGCCCTTGAGAAGATCATCTAGAGTGTCTAGACCGCCTGATAGGTTTGTTCCAGGGGTAGACTATGTGATGCTTACTGATTGCGGGGAGCCTTCTTGCTACAAAGAGGCTATGATGCGTGAGGATCAACGCAAGTGGGAGTATGCTATACAATCAGAGATGAGTTCACTTATGAAGAATAAGACTTGGGACTTGGTTTCTTTGCCACATGGAAAGAAAGCATTGCCATGTAAATGGGTCTACAAAATGAAGGTCACAGGTGATGATGTGCCTATGTACAAGGCCCGTTTGGTTGCTAAAGGGTTCAAGCAAGAGAAGGGTGTAGACTTTGATGAGATATTCTCTCCGGTTGTGAAGATGACCACACTTAGATGCATGCTTAGACTAGTGGCATCAGAGGATATGGAGCTTATGCAAATGGATGTCAAGATAGCTTTCTTGCATGGGGATTTGCATGAGGAAATTTACATGGTTCAGCCGGAAGGCTTTGAAGAAAAGGGCAAAGAGCATTTAGTCTGCAAGCTGAAGAAGAGTCTCTATGGTCTTAAGCAAGCACCTAGAGAATGGTATCAGAAGTCCTAGGGTTTTAGAAGGAGTGAAATTGATCACTGCCTCTACACTAAAAGGGCTAAGGATAATAGCCTGATAATCCTAGCACTATATGTGGATGATATGCTATTGGCTAGCAAGAATACTTATGAGCTAGATGCATTAAAGGCCAAGTTGCATGAGGCCTTTGATATGAAGGATTTGGGACTTGCAGGTCATATTCTTGGTATGCGCATCACGCGTGATCGGAGTAGGAAACTCCTTTGGCTTTCACAAAAAGAGTATGTTACAAAAGTATTACAGCGTTTCAATATGGAGGGGGGGAAGGCAGTGAGTACTCCATTGCCTCCATATGTGAAACTGAGTCATAGAGATAGTCCCAAATCAGATGAGGAAAGGGCCATGATGGCCAAGGTTCCTTATGCATCAACAGTTGGGACTCTTATGTATGCTATGATAGCTACTAGACCAGACACTGCATTTGCAGTGGGAGTTGTTAGCCGGTATATGGCTAATCCAAGAAAGAGGCATTGGGAGGCAGTTAAGTGCATCATGAGGTACATGAAGGATACCAAGGAGATGTGCATTTGCTTTGGTAAAGGAGACATGCGTGTACTTCGGTACACAGATTCAGACTACGCAGGGCATGTGGATAGTAGGAGATCCACTCCTGGTTATGTGTTCACCTTTGCAGGTGGTGCAGTGTCGTGGATGTCTCGCGCACAGAAGTGCGTTGCTTTGTCTACCACAGAGGCTGAGTATGTTGCAGCCATAGAGGGTTGCAAGGAGGCTATATGGCTTGATCAGCTAGTGGGAGATTTGGGGATTCATACAGGTCTACCGACATTGCATAGTGATTCCATGAGTGCTATTCAACTAGCACGGAATCCGGTCTTTCATGCAAAGACCAAACACATTGAGGTCAGGTACCATTTCATCAGGGACATACTTGAGGACAAGCGCATAGAGCTTGTCAAGGTTCATACAAATGATAACCCTGCAGATATGCTGACGAAGAGTCTACCTAGTCAGCGGTTTGAGTATTGTCGTGTATTGATGGGCATTGGATAGTAAGCTCACTTGTTGTTCTCCCTTAAAGGCACATTGTCCTTTAATTGGGAGGTTGTGGGGTTAAAGGTCACTGTGCCTTAACCCCAGTTATGTACAATACTCAAACACATATATAAATGAATGAAAAAGAAGATTAGGGTGGTTCTGCACCCACCAAACTTGTCTGGCTCTCTGTCTCTCTCTCTCCTTCTTCCGTTCTTGCTTCCGTTGAGAGCACTCTCAGTTCTATCTTGTCAGACCATGCTCTAGGTGCTTGCTTCAAGCCATACAAGGCTTTCTTCAACCTGGAAACAAACTCAAGATGAGCAGTATGAACATAACCTGGTGGCTGCTCCATAAAGACCTCTTCTTGCAAATCACCATGCAAGAAGGCATTCTTTACATCCATTTGATGTAAAGACCATCCCTTTGATGCAGCCATAGCAATGACTGCTCTTACGGTTGCCATCCTTGCAATCGGACTGAATGTTTCTTCATAATCAATGCCATATGTCTGTGCACACCCCTTGACAACTAATCTTGCCTTGTATCTGTTCACAAAACCATCTTCATTGTGCTTCACCTTATAAACCCACTTACATCCAATTTCATTCTTGTCTTTAGGCAAAGGCACCAATTCCCATGTAGCATTTGCTTCCAAGGCATCCATTTCTTCATCCATGGCTTTCTCCCATTTTTCTTTTCCCATGGCTTGCTTAAAAGAAGTGGGTTCTGGTTCCTATATCACTTTGACCATATAGGCATAGTGAATGGTTGTAAATCCATCATATTTCAGCCTATCCATAGGATACCTAGCTCTGGTAGACCTACGCAAAATAGGCTCACTTCTAGGTGCTCTCAAAACATCCCTGGTCTTCCTTACTCTAGGTATAACAATAGAAGGAATACCCAACTCATCATCAATGCTCTGTTCTGAGCCACTGGATTCATCATCCGCATAAGAGTGACCTGCATTCAGATCAAACATGGGATGATCTACCTTCTCTTTTCCTTTTCATGATACTTGCATACCACTATTTGCATTGCTTTGAGGAGATTCTCTCAATTTGCCTGTCCATGGCGAAGTATGTGAACCATTGCTAGAGGACACTGCAAGTCCACTAATATTTTGTGATTGCTGCTGTGAATTCTGTGCAGAATTACCATTTTGTGCATCTACATCATCAATCACATTTACTGGTTTATACCAGCTACTCATCTCATCAAAAACAACATCTCTGCTCACTGTAAACTTACGAGTAGAAGGGTTATAGCATCTATACCCTTTCTGCTACAGAGAATAACCAATAAAGATGCACTTCTCAGCTTTTGGATCCAACTTGGACCTCAACTCATTTGGCACATGAACATAGGCAATGCAACCAAAAATTTTCAAATGATAAATATCTGGTTTCCTACCAGTATACATCTCCTCTGGCGTCATGCCATGTATTACTGCAATGGGAGTCCTGTTCATTATGTAAACTACTGTAGCAACTACTTCAGCCCAATAATAATCTAGTAGGTCTTTTTCATTTAGCATGGCCCGAGATATCTCTCCAATATGCCTATTTTTCCTTTCCGCAAGTCCATTTTGATGTGGGGTATGACTGCATGAGTATTGCTACTTTATGCCATGCTCCTGCAGGAACCTTGCAAACTCATTTGAGAGGTACTCTCCCCCTCCATCTAACCTTAGGCATTTTATTTGCAGGCCTGTTTCTTTTTCAACCATAGCTTTAAAAGCTTTGAAATGCCCAAACACTTCACTCTTTTTCATAAAATACACCCAAACTTTTCTGCTGTAGTCATCAATAAAAGTGACAAAATAATGATAGCCTCCAATAGATGTAGCTTTAGTAGTCCACACATCACAGTGGATTAATTCCAATGGCTTCTTACTCTCTTGAACATGTGTAGGAAATGGTTTCCTCACCTGTTTTCCAAATTGACAGGCTTCACATACCTTATGCATTTCTACAACCTTGAATTTAGGCAATCCATTTCGGGCCTACATTGATTTAAGCCGCTGTACATTAACACGACCAATGCGTTTATGCCAGATATCAATATCTGCAACTACACCGGTCCCATGTGCAAACATTGCTGCACTCAATTCAGGCATGTCTGCATCCAATGTAAACATGATGCCCTTCTTCTTTCCTTTTGCTATCAAGCGACCGTTATTTTTCATATCCTCAACAAAGCATCCATGAGGATTAAATCTAACCTGCAAGCCCTGCTCAACCATTTGACCAACAAAAACTAGGTTCTTGGTGATATTCGGGACATGAAATACATCAGACAGGTATTTCTTTTTCCCATCCTGCATAGACAAAGGAATTTTACCAATCTGCATAATAGGATGTGCAGTATCATCACCACTCTCCACAAATCCTGGTCTTTCCATTTTCCTTGCATCCTCCATCCATTCTGCATGACCTTTCATGTGGTTTGATGCACCTGACTCGACATACCAGACATCATTGCTTTCTTCTGCACTTGTCACAGAATTGGTCATGTGCTGCACCATAAATAAATGCTCATTTCTGTTATCATCCTGTCTACTAGAGGATGCATAATTGCCTTGCTGCAATTTTCCATTCATAATATCATTCTGCTTTTTGTAGTAGTCTTTAGCCATATGACCCATTTTACCACAATAGTAGCATTCAACATTGCTGTTTGCATTTTGGCCTCTCTGCCATCCACCATGACCTCTTTGTCTCCCCTTGCCTCTAGAGTTACCACGTCCTCCTCCATAGGACTGGTTTTCTTTAGTTTGCTACATATTTTGAGTTCTACCACGGCCTCTAGATCGGCCTCCTCTACCTCTGCCTCTACCTCTTCTAGCATTTGAGTAGAAGATAGTTTCTTTTGAAGTTCCTCCTGAAGAAGATGCACCACCATTTCCCTACTCTTCAGAAATTAGAAGAGCAAACAACTCCTCAGAATCAGGAAATTTTTCACGGACGGCAATGGATGTCCGAACTGTGCATAATCCTTTCCTAGACCATTCAAGGTCACAGAAACTAAATCATCATCTTCCACTGGTGACCCAATGGAAGCAAGTGCATCTGCAATTTTCTTCACCTTCATGTGGTAGTCATTGATGCTCATATTTTCTCTTTGCACGTTATGCAACTCCTACTTGAGCTGCATTTTCCTGGCTTGCGTATTTGTGATGTACATTTTTGCCAAAGTATCCCATGCCTCCTTTGGCGTACTTGCATCCTAAATATGCACAATCATAGAATCTGAAATACTGATAGACAGCCAGTACATAACTTTTCTGGCTCTCTCATGCCATCCTTTAAATGCCTGCATTTCCTATTGATGGGGAACATTAGGAAGAACTGGTTCTTCTTCATTTCCTGTAATGAACTCCCAATAGCCTTTTCCCATAAGGAAATTCGTCATTCTAATCTTCTATGCTTGGAAGTTGTTCTTGTCAAGCTTTTTAGTGACAATCTGTGAAAGAGAATCAGATGCCATTATAGAACACTGTAAAATATTTTGTCACTGCAAAAAACACAGCTTCTGCCTCACAAGAGCAAATCTGCAAAACTGATGAAAGTGGTATTTGACCACACAGTCACTTCCTAGTGACGATTTTGCATGAATAGGCAATAAGGATGATTCTGTAACTCCCAATATCTTTGTGCATAGGCATACGATGCAATTTCTGTGGCAACTTTTTACCGACCTACGGAGTAGTGGTCACACAACAAAAATAGGGCCTTTTTCTCAGTGCTTGCGGATAACTTCCGCCTCCAAAACAGGCCCTGAAATGGCCTCGAATCAAAAAAATAAAGTCACCAAGGGCTTTGCCCTTGCCCACAACATATATTGCCCTCTTGCCACACCACAAAGGGCATCTCAATCTGAGACAATGCACTCTTGCACTTTTCGGTGCTACCTGTAGAGATTTGCTCCCAAACTCGAAAAAGGAAAGCAACACTGGTCCTCTTACCAAGACACTGTGAACTTGGTTTGCTTTCTTGAGATTCTTACCATGAACCAAGCTCTGATACCATGTGAAGATAGTAGGAGAGAAGGAAGGAGTCTCACTTGCGGCTTTCTCACATACACAATGGGGGAATACACACAAAGGTGGAGGCTGAAAATAGTTTTCCTCTTCTTAGTTGTGAAAGCCAAAAGAACTCTAGTACAAAGAAATAGAAGAACCCTATATGTGGGTCTCAAACCAAACTTAGCTAACTAAGGTGGCATACTAGCTGAGCCAGGAACTAGAGTACATAACGATAGCTATCATCTAGCTATTATTCATGGGTGGTGTACTAACTGCATCTGCAGCTAACAAGTCGGTGACATAAATGCACAACGGTCACCCTAGCATATCACGAGTGGAGCTCGATATCTCAACAAGGCGGGGGAGGAAAGAGGGAGGGATGAAGATGTATGTGGAAGCACGGGGAGGAGAGGCAGTAGAGTGGCGAGAGAATGGTGAGGGAGGGGAGGAAAGGAGGAGGGGGGGCCAGCACGGTGCAGGACGGGGAAGGGGAGGGAGGAGAGGCGAGGGTGTGGCAATGCAGCGCGAGGGGGGGTGAGGAAGCAAGGAGGAGAGGAGGGAGGGGACGGGGGGGGTGGCAACGTGGCGCAAAGGTGGGGAAGGGGGAGGAAAGGCGCGGGGGGGTGGTAGCGCAACGCGAGGGGGGGAGGCAAGGAAGGATGGAGGGGCAGAGAAGGAAGGAGAGGGGGGGTGGATGGCAGGCAGAGAAGGAGGAGAGGGGGATGGAAGGAGGCACAGCGGCTGCAAGCAGAGAGGCGATGGAGAGGGAGGAGGGGAAGGGGGGAGGGGCCATGCAGCACAAGGGAGGTAGATAGGAGCAGGGGGGGTGAGAGCATTCGCAGGAGCCCAAAAACAGGACTTAAATGCAATGTTTGATTTCTAAGGTTCAACAATGATCTCTCACTAAGCTACATGATATCATATCATGTGCATCTAGTGAACACAACTAAGATAGCTAGTAGTAAGAGGCGAACCAATTGCCATTGGAACTCACTCCCAACACAAAGTTTCCAAAAATTTGTCATTACCTTTGTAATATTAGTGACAACCATGCACCTTTTCGAATGTGATAGGATGTAGTTTCCTAAAGAGTTGCAGAAGTGATGCATGGTGAGTATGCTTGATAGGGTGTAGCTTCCTAAACAGTTGCATAAGTGATGCATGTGAGTATGCTAATGGTTGGATAATTTCATTCCTTTTAGAGCCTTGCACATTTATTTATGAGAACTTAGTAATGCCCTTGACATGAGATTAGTGCAACAAGTGATTGTATATAGCGTTGTGTTTGTTCTTGTGTTAGTTACGAGGCTTTCCTACATGATCTCTCTATGATTTTCTCCATTTGCAAACTCAAAAAAGGACAGCTTTCCTCACTTCTCATGTCACTTAGGTTGGTATGAACAACAACTTTGAAGACTACTTGGCTCAACTCATGTTTAGTGTAGTCTTTGTCTTTCTCCTTTTGACTTTGTGCCAAGTGGGAACCAGGTGGGAACCAGTCTTGAATTTCTAAGAATCTTGCATCCAAATGTTTCATTGGATATCCTTCTTGTGAACCTGGAAATGCAAAAACTTCCTGCATTGTTGATCTAGTAAGGTATATGTGTATAGGCTTTTGAGTATGCATCATTGTGCCATAATTATCCTTCTCGAGCCCTTTGCTCTTATATGATGCTATGAATTGAACAATGTATCTATCATAGCAGGCATTGGTAACAACGACTGTATCTTCTCAAAAAGTTTCCTCGTCCCTTGGAATGTAAGAAGTTTGCATTATCTGCCATGTTAAACGTTGAGACTCTTTGCCATACATGCTTTGTTGGGTGGTGCCTAAGATTCCACCATGCCCGCAATTAATTACTAGTCACCACAGTGGCCTACAATTAATATGGATGGAAGACTAGCCTCCGAGTCTCCAGCCACCACAGTGGCTTGAGCTTTATAATATAGAAGACCTGTGGCATTTGGCATTTTGCTACGTTGCTCTCATCCACCCCTGCTCTGCTACTTTGCTCTCCTCCAGCTCTCTTCTGCCCCTACTCTACTTTGCTCCACATTCCCTCCTTCAGCTCTCAGCTCCCCTACTCCCCTGCTCCCTTGCTCATTCGCTCCACTGCTCACCCACTCATCTTCACCATGCCTATTGTAACTACTACCACCCCTCGATGCAACATGATCCCAATGTTATCTACCTTCTCACATAAGGTGATTGTGTGATTGTGTTGCACTCTATAGGACTAGAAATGCTAGCTCTTTTGGACACCCTTCGTTCCCTCATTTGATTCCCCCCACATCTGCATGTCACGAGCTTTGGTGACCAGTGCTCACAAAGGGCCCCTATATCGCTATGCTATATGGGTTCCCCCTAGACATTAACAAAGCCCTTAGGATTTTCACAGCAGAGTACTCTTGTCTTGTTGGAGGGGTTGTAATCTGAGTCCTAGCAATGTGCATGGTCTTCGGCCTCTCCATCGTCTCCTCCATTGGCTCCCCAAAAACTTCAAATGCAAAAAGTTGGGCTGACATTAATATTGAGTTGAACAAATTTCCTCTTGCTCAATGAGGCTCATAACCACTCAACAATGGCTGGATGTAATCTTTTGGCCTATAAGGCTCTCAGCGATCTTTTGGCTTACTAGATATAATCTTTTGGTCTCTAAGGATCTCAGCAATTGCTGAGTTTTTACATTTGTGTAATGTCTTTTGTTTAATTTGAGGCTCTCAGTACACATGTAATCTCTTTTTACATTTATGTAATCTCGTTTGTTCAATTTGAGCTCTCAGTATGCAATGTCGTTAATTTCTATATTTGAGTGGTTATGGTTGCTGATGTAATCTTTTGGCCTCAAGCTCTCAGCAATTGCTAAGTTTTTATAAATGTAAGGCCTTCTGTTCAATTTGCCAATAGTGTCTTGTGTCAAGAGTGCCATGTGGCAGTAGTGCATGTTTCTATTGTGAGTGGCTATTGCATTTTACTCTTTCCGTGATGAGGGTGCTAGGAGTGGACATAAGCAAGCTTCTGGGGATGTTTTTTTGTGCAATTTGCTCTATACATGACTAGTGAGGAAAGAATTCGTCCTATATGCTTATTTGGCTAGGGAGTTCACATGACTTAGTAATCACCTTTGAGCCCTAGGTTGAAATTGATTAGATCTAGCTATATGTGTGAAACTGTATATATATGAGTGAGTTCTTGTGATACAATCTAATGCTAGCTAGGGAAGATTTGGAGCTCCAAAATCTTTGTTATTGTCAGGGAGGGCTTACGCATTGATGTAGTAGTGCTTTAATCGGCTCTTATTAATTGTCATGGTGAATTGGACTTTGTCTATATTTCTGGCATAATAGCTCCAACTGGATTCATATTTTTGACTCTATATGGCCATTGACCTAGATATTTAAGCTTTCTCTTGTGGATCTTGGCATTATATAGTAGAAGTAGATCACCTTCCTTGATCTCATTATCCTTAAGGTTTCCAAACCATGCCTTCCATCTTCTTTTTCTATTGTCATGGCATGGTAGGCTACTAACCTTGTCTATGTATGCTTTTCTGGTTTTGATAGAGCCTTTCATTCTTAAGGAACTCTATCTCCCATGAATTCTTCTATGGCTATTTGCAGGCTTGGTATCCCTAATTCCAGTGGGATCACTACCCATAAGGCTACATTAAGCTTTTCTTCTATGTGTTGTTGTATTGATATGTGTAGGCTTGGTATTACAAGTTTGAGGGACCACTGCTTCTAGGCCATAAAACTATTTAAAAGGCCTAAATCTTGTATTGATCTTGAGTGTGGTTTGATATGGCCATAAGACTGCATTAATATTTTCTGCCCAGTCAGATCTCTTGGGTTCCACTATCTTGGTGAGGACAATACATAGTACTTTGTTGGTGGACTTAGCTTGTTCACTGCCTTAGGGATAGTAGGGTGTGTTTTTTCTATGGATAGCCATAAATCCAAACAAAAATTCCTTAAATACCTCATTGAAAAAATATGTGCCTTTATCTATCCAATGGGGCATCCAGACTATGTAATCACTTTTTCATACAAGAGCTTTGTTGTGCTTCTAGTATCTACTTTTCTTACTGCTTTAGCTTCAACTCGCTTGGTAAAGTAGTTCATGGTCACACTGATTTTGCATGCCCGTGTTCCTTTTGCAGGTGGATGTATGGGTCTCAAAAAATCAATCGCCCATTTTTCAAACAATTTTTGTACAACAACTGTTTTTAGGGGGTTGAAGTCTTTGTGTTGGGGCTTAATTGTTCTTTTGTATACATTACATCTTTTTATGTAGTCGTAAGCATCTGCCCAAAGGGTTGCCCACTAGTATCCTGCCAATATGATTTTTCTTGCTATTGGTTACCCTGGAAAGTGTCCTCCTACTACTCCTTGATGGACTTGTCTTGTGATTGGCATGATTTCATGATCCATAACACATCTTCTTAGGATTTGATAATTATCCATATTGTACATCTGACCTACAATCAGCTGGTAGGGGGCACATTTTAGAATTAATTTCCTTGCCTCCATTAGTCTTAGTTCAGGGGGTGGTCATCCTATGATTTTTAATACCCAATGATGTCTGCACACCATTCAGGAACAATATCAATTTCAAACAAAGCGGCATCTTGTACATCATCTTCTATTCCTTCTAGCTCTTCCCTTGTCATCAATTGTGACTTGTGATTTGCAATGTAGTGCTGAGCTCCTTTTCATACTACTATCCTAAAATTGACTACATGGAGTAGTAGAAGCCATTTGGTGATCCAACCGATGGTACATGGTCATAACAAGGGTAATGTGTGTGTGTGTGTGTGTGTGTGTGTGTGTTTGTGTGTGTGTGTGTGAGAGAGAGAGAGAGAGAGAAAGAGAGAGAGAGAGAGAGAGGAGTACACAAGATAGAATAACTGCACACTATGTTGTATTGAACATAATCATGAATATATACATGAGAATCCCTTAGGGTTAGGGTTAGGGTTAGGGTTAGGGTTTGTCCTTAATGCCCTTAAGGTATAGTGCAATTTACACCTCCTCAACCACCCCTCTCAAATTGCAATGGGTAAGTAGAGGGTTCATGTACAAGAACGTCTTGTGGATTTCCTTTGGTGCATATGATAGCATCCAAAATTGAAATAAAACAGAGTAGTATGTGCATATGTGAGCATAGTGACTATGTAGCGAAAGCCTGTACAATGAGTACAACTATGTGATCATGTACATAGATATGCATTTCTTCCTCTTAAGTTGTGGGTCATGCTTCAACTTTGGGAATAAAACTCAAAAGGTAAGATGAAGGGAAGACAAGGGAAATCCAAAAAATTAGATGCCCTTGGATCAAAGACTGGTTGATCAAAAGATGATTGCGTGAAGAACGGTGTGTATGGGTGCATGACAAACATGTCAAAGTTGAACATGTCATGTGTCATTGTGGGCTGTGAAATTGTTCTGTAGAAAAGGGATCCAGATGAAGATCCATTGAACCAATAGTATGGGAAAATGTCACAAGGGATTATGAAGCTGGAAAGAGAAGAGAGAAGTGCACAAGAGACAAATGTAGGAGGGAGGTTACTATACATGGACTTGATGACTTACACAAGTGGGGGATTGTTAACAAAATTGTGATAGCTTTTGATAGCATGACAACTAGCTTGTGTGCAAAAGTCAAGACTCAAATTTTCAATTCAATATTGCAACATCCTTAGATACAATGCCTTTGTGACCTTTCATCAAGAGAAAAAGGTAATGTTCAAACATGCCTCATTGAGAATGTTTGCAGTCCACTGACCATTGTAAAGCAACCAGCTTCCAAAGATGAGTTTATTTTGAAGAAAAGTCCATTGAATATACTGATGAACTCCAATCAGCACATTCCCATAGAAAAGGTATCAAGAGTGGTTCGAGCTCCTAGGAGTAGTTGTATGAGGCAAGATCTATGGGCTGATGATGGTAATAGACTATGGGGCTGGATGTTGAAAGCAACATCACACTAGCTCAATCATTGATGAAACAAAGAAACTTGTACAATCATTTTGGGAGGCCGATACATGTGTTTCCCCCAACAAGAAGGACGTGTGTTGGGAAAGAGTTGGCAGAAATATTTACATCAAGCACCCACCAGTGTACCTTCTCCAGGAGCCTCAGGTACAACCTACTAATTGATAGCACCTACTTTACTGACATGATAGTTATAGTATGATATGTTGATTTCCACTGTCATGTGCTATCAATTAATATCATGGCATGGTTTCCAGTCACCTTTTGCCATTGCCAAATGCTAGTTATAATTGTCATATTTTGGTTAGCACTCTCTTCTACCAATGTCATAGGTGGTTGGCACATATAATGTTTGCCACCATAATCAATGCTTTCTAGCACTTGCAATGCTTGCTAGCACTATCAATCTTGGCTAGAACTTGCAATTAGAACTCTCATCTAGCACTGCCATATGGCAGTTAGTACATGCAATTCTTTCTGGCAACATTTGCAGTTGCTAGCACCTGAAATCCTTATTAGCACTTGAAATACTTATTAGAACTCTCATCTACCAGTTCCTGTTGGTAGTTAGAACATGCAGTGCCTATAATTGTAGGTGATTATTAGCACATGCAATAACAGGCATGTGCTAACAAGAATTGCATGTGTTGGCAAGAAACGCTTGTGCATGTTAGCACATGCCATTCTTGCTACAACCACCTGCAATTGATAAGTTAGGCCACGCAATGCCTGTAATTGTAGGTGCTTGTTAGCACAAGCAATAACAGGCATGTGTTAACAAGAATTGTATGTGCTTGTGAGCATGTGCTAACAAGAAATTCTTATGCAGGTTAGCACATGCAATTCTTTCCAACACCACTAGTAGTTGCTAGCAGTTGCAATGCTTGTTAGCACCTACATTAGCTTACAATTTCTATCTAACCAACACATGAGTAGAAGTCTAGCCCGTTAGCACTCTCTACATGAATTCTAACTAACATAGGGTAGTTGGGACCATATAGCATAACTTGTGCATTGAGTAGAATATTTAGTATACTGAGTAAAGTACCATAGAACATAAGTTAGTTAGATTTAAATAAATGTCAAATGAGGGCTGCCATGGTAAGAGAACAATATTACAAGGTTTTTCCTCAATACAGTTTATTTTACTTATCATTTATAAACAATACTAAGAAGTCTTTATAGCTATAGGAGACCAGGTCACATAATCTGTTAGGTAGCATATAGGTTTTTAAAAGTAGAATGCCACGTGCGGTGAACCCTCCCACCTTTTGTCCGCTTGTCGCCCGGGGGTTTTTGCTCGAAAAATGGAAACCCCATGAACCAAAGGTTCCACTCTGGCATGGACCTGAACAACAAGAAAGAGTGTAGATCACAACTTCTTGAATGCAGATGGTTTAACAACATTCTTAACAATTGTTGCATCCTCTGTTGTGCCAAATGGCATCTTTTGTCTCTTTAAAGTTTCAAGTAGAGAAGAAACATTGGACTTTTTCTTCTTGCCCAGCTTGGTAACCACATTTTCCAAGGGGGAGTCTCATCACTCATGTCCATCTAAATACTAGCTAGTGCCTCCAAATTGATTCTCAAGCATTTTTAGTCATTCAATACTTCAATGATATCATTTGTTGTTGCATCCACATCTTTAGGTATGGGAACATTGCCAGACCCATCTTCACTTGGGATGACCTTCGGGTGCAAGATGACCTCTCCACCTGATTCATTTGTTGCAGTCACCTTTCCAAGCTACTCGTTTGCAACAAAATACTCTCCAAGGTGTTTAGGGAAGGAGCTATCCTCTTCACCATCTATATCTCAACAATATAGAAACACATATGTGGCTTTAACCATACAATACTATATCAACAATAGACATATATGCTAATTAGCATATATGCTAATAACAGATGTTCCAATTTTATATATGCTAATACCGCATGTGCTCAATAATATGCTAATTAGCAAATATGATAATAAAACATATGATAATTAGCACATATGCTAAGAACAAATATGCTAGCAATTGATATGCTAATAGATACGTGATATGCTAACTAGTACATATGCTAATAATAGCTGTGTTATTAACAATATGCTAATAGCACAAATCTTCTAATAACATACATAATAATAATATATATGCTAACTAGCACATATGCTAATAGAGATGATGATTAGCACATATGCTAATAATAGATATGATGATTAGCACATATGCTAATAACACATTTGTGTTATTAACATACCTGATAATAATACATATGCTAATTAGCACATATGCTAATAACCTGGGGCACCAACTCCCTTTAGTAAGAATACCTATCAAAATCTTGAGTATGAGATGAATTTAACAATATGCCATGAGTATAAATTAGTCAAATTAGCATGGTTGTGCTCTACAATAAAAGAGCTTCAAATATGTCTTTACTTCTTGAAATTTAGGTAACACACGAAAAAGTTACATTAATTTGAAAGGAGAGAGGTTTTCATATTTTAGTGTATTTTTTGTTTTACCTCCCCTTCATCTAAAAGATACCCCCCCTTGGGCCTCACATATTATGAAAAATATATACAAATGTTAAAAGCTTGCATATTTTTTAAGGTATATACCCTATATTTTGTGGGAGCGGGGACAAGAGATTTTCATCTTTTTCCCTTGCATTTTTAAAAATTTTAAAGGAAATCCATGCATATTCTATATGGACCTTGTACCCACATATGCTAATAGATGTGCTAACATAAGTCGTGCTAATAACAATTGTTGGTTCTTTCCTACTTCTTTCGTAGGAAGAGCTGGGTATTCTCAATTTGCAAGGTTCCGAGGCTTTTTGTCACCTACAGATATATTGGGGTTGTTGTTTGTAGTATACGTGTAGCTTAAGACCTCGAGTTGTGTTCCAATGAGAGACGTAGGCTTAAGTGTGGTAAGCAAACAAAGTGCATGCATGTGTAAAGGGAACGTGTATCATCATGGTTGAGGTAATGAAGGCTTTCGCCTTCATTGGGGGTTGTAGGGTTTAGGAGGAGTTTAAGGGTTAGGAGGAGGTTCTAGGGTTTAGAAGAGGTTCCAAGGTTAGAAGGAGTTCCAAGGTTTAGAAGGAGGTTCTAGGGTTTAGAAGAGGTTCCAAGGTTTAGAAGGAGGTTGTAGGGTTAGAAGGAGTTCCAGGGTTTAGGAGGAGGTTCCAGGGTTTAGAAGAGGTTCTAGGGTTAGAAGGGGTTCCAAGGTTTAAAGTAGAGTACATGGTGGAGAACTCATCTCCCTCGTAGGTCATGGAGATTAAGGGTTGAGGAACTAAGGGCTTAGGGGGAGCATAGGAGTGGGAGATGAAGAAGGTGTAAGAGCATGGGGGAAAGAAGCGAGAGGAGGGAGGAGGAGGAGGGAGGAGGAGGAGAGAGGAGGAGGAGGAGGAGGGAGGAGGAGGAGGAAGGAGGAGGAGGGAGGAGGAGAGGGAGAGGATGGGTTGCTAGGTTGGAGGAGAGGGGACGAGGAGTTGCAAGATTAGGACATGCTTATGGACGTGGAGTGCAAGGAAGCATGGACACTTGAGACAAATGCTTGGAATACCAAAGTAGACTCAACACAATGCCCCAAAGAGTGTGGGCTTCATTCCATTATGGGGTATTTATACAAGTTGGAGAGCTTCTCTCTCTACATATAGAAGTTGCAACACATTCTCTTTCTACATGTAGAAGTTGTAACACATTCTCTTTCTACATGTAGAAGTTGTATGTAGAAGTTGTAACACATTCTCTTTCTGCATGTCGAAGTTGTATGCAGAAGTTGTAACACCTTCTCTTTCTACATGTAGAAGTTGTAACACATTCTCTTTCTACATGTAGAAGTCGTATGTAGAAGTTGTAACACATTCTCTTTCTACATGTAGAAGTCGTATATCTAGAAGTTGTAAGACATTCTCTTTCTACATGTAGAAGTCGTATGTAGAAGTTGTAACACATTCTCTTTCTACACGAGTCCATGTTGGCATAGAGTCAACATACTCCCGGATCAATTTTATTACCCGTCCTCAGGTTATGGCTTATTTTGATTTCAGAGTTGGGATGCCATGTGCGTAATGCAACCATTCCTACTATAATGCTTTTGCACCATACAATTTGTGGTCTGTAGTCAAGAAGCATATTGTTGGGATATCTCAAGGTGTATGCCTCAGGCACACCTTATGTTTCTATGTGTGAGTGCTAGAGGCACAGTTAGGTGCCCACAAGCACAGTTAGGTGGTGGAGAGCCACATAAGATGATTGAGAGAATCTAGGAGCAGATTGAGGAGATGATTGTGGAGCTCTGAAGTCATCAGTGATGTCAGTGAGCTTGTATGAGGTGCCTACTTAAGGACCTCACTTTTCTTCATTCCATAAGCAAGTATTCTGATTTTGTGTCCACTCTACTCTTTCCTTTCAGTATTCCAACATGGTATCAGAGCCCTTTGATCCCCCTTGAGCCCATTTCTGCCACATCATCATCTTCTTCTTCATCTTCTTCTTCTCCATTTTCCTCTTTCTTCCCAAAATCTTTGAGAGCTTGGTTCTCCATCTATAAATAGCCATTGCCCAAACCCTCTGAGCTGGAAACTCCTCTAGTATGGGTGAACTTCCACCTGTAAGCAATTGAAGAAAAAACGTCTATGGTGGCTGCCATTCTCCAAATAGCGAATTTCTTCTATTGCTCAATACTCCCTGCCTACTCCGCCATTTCCTGATCCCTCTTAGGAGTAGATGGGCGACTTCAAGACAAAGATTTTGAGCCATTTTTCAGGTCATTTGGTTTAGTAACGAGGGAGAAATCGTCAAAACTCAGTTTCAGCCTGTAGCAACTCTCCCGGGCAAAAGTGCGCACCATTTCGTCCAACCTCTGTGCTGGACCTTCTCTGGTATATGAGCTTTCTTTTGCTTTAGAAAGCCCTCTTTTCCTTGCTTTGAAGAGTGAGCTACAAGCCCTCCAAGTTCAGCTTTTCAGTTTTGACAGTTTTGGACAAGTTTTTGAAGATGATGCTACATAAAATGCTACTCTAGTATTTCTGGTTTTTTGAAGCTTTCAATAACTTCAGTACAAGTGTGGATTCAGTTTTGTTTTGACTTGCTAGACCTGGTTTTGATTGGAAAATGTTTATTTCATCCACTTCTATGAAGCATGTAAGAAGAAGCATCATTGTTTGAAATCTAGTCACTACTATTTACTACATTAAGTGCTCATATTTTGGAAGTCTTTCAGTTATTTTTGCCTTGTAAGAGAGATAGACACTACCCAATATCTGGGTTAGACCCTCTCATGGCTACCATATATAATCTTGAGAAGTTCAATGGAAAGGGCTTCCATACATGGCAAATGAAGGTGAAATTTGCATTGATGCGGGAGAACTTATGGGGACTTGTCAAATCTACTCCTACCGCTTCTTCTACAGCCTCCAATGCTGGAGAATCCTCAACACCGACACGAACAGCAAGGGATCCAGCAAGAGAAGAAAAGGCATATGGTATCATTGCTCTTGCTTTGGGTGATGATTATATACACCATATCTCTGATTTGGAGTCTCCTTCGGAAGCTTGGCAGAAGCTAGACATGATTTTTGGTGCAAGCTCTCACATCTCTAAACTATCACTTAAAATCTCTTTCTTTGAATTAAAGATGGCAAGTGATACTACTTTAGCTGCTCATGTCAACTATATGCGGAGTCTTATGACTCAATTAGCTTCTATCAACTCTCCTATCACTCCTGATGATGCTATGGCAGTGTTACTTAAGAGTATGCCTGAAAGTTTTGATCACATTGTTAGCACTTTGAAGAATCTTCCCAATCCTAACCTTGAAGGCATTATCTCTGCTCTCCAAGAAGAAGAAAGGCATATGGAGCTAAGGAAAGGCAATGACACTGCTTATGCTGTAAAAGTCAAGAAGGGCAAGTATACTCCTTGCAATCACTGTGGAAAGACAAATCACCTTTCAAAGGACTGCTTCAAAGTTAATCCATGCAAGCACTGTGGCAAGAACAACCATCATGAGAAGTTTTGCAGAGCCAAAGCAAAGACAGAAAATGCAAATCTACTTACAGTTAATGAGCCTCCACAAGATGAGGCATCCTTTGAAGATTATGCATTTTAAACACATCTCTATGTATGCTCCAGATCTCTCTTTTTATGTCAAGGTACTCAGCCTGGATAGTCCTCCAAAATGAATGAAAATAAACTATTGTGTTTTGTGTGTTTTGTAAACACCTCTGGTCACCTTATGATGTAGGCCATGTGTATGTTTTGTTCCATGATACCTCCTGCAGCCATTGTGTGCATGTACATGCAGGGGAGATAACCATTGGAAGGTCTTTTTGTATCCCTTTTGTTTACCTTACACCCAAGGGAACCCTTGCTAGCATGAGAACCTAGCCATAGATTAATCCTTGACCACCATGAGATGGCATGAGAAACTATGAGACTAGATGTATCCTTGACATAGCCTGAGGCATTTCCTTGAGGGGGGGTTTGTTGGGATATCTCAAGGTGTATGCCTCAGGCACACCTTATGTTTCTATGTCTGAGTGCTAGAGGCACAGTTAGGTGCCCACAAGCACAGTTAGGTGGTGGAGAGCCACATAGGATGATTGAGAGAATCTAGGAGCAGATTGAGGAGATGATTGTGGAGCTCTGAAGTCATCAGTGATGTCAGTGAGCTTGTATGAGGTGCCTACTTAAGGACCTCACTTTTCTTCATTCCATAAGCAAGTATTCTGATTTTGTGTCCACTCTACTCTTTCCTTTCAGTATTCCAACACATATCTCCTCTTAAGGAGGGGTAGATGGCTATGAATTTCAGAGGGGATCTCGTTACTGAGGTTGCGGACTTTGCCATTGAATCTTCTTGGGAAGAGGTTTAGTGGGGGTCTTGTTGTTGAGGCTGGCATTTCTTGCTATCTTGCATACATGTTGGATGCGATTGCACCCGTATCATTGAGCTTGGAGATAATTTGTATGCAAGTCTAATATTTTTGCATATAGGATATGGCTGTGATGTTTGGCGGGGGTCTCGTTGCGGAGGCTGCAGACTCTTTTGCCAATTCATCTTGAGTTTTGGCATAGCTTCTTGTCTTGCTTGTGAATTCATTGCATGCTTTGAGAGTATGGAATGAAAGTGTGTGATAATATTATTGATGCAATCTATTATGTACCTATGCAAAATCGTGTGAGTGCATGTGATGTGTCTAACTATATGCTTATTTGTGGGATTTAATAGGGAAACTAAGACTCAATCATCCCTAATACGAAATTGATTAGGTCTTCCTAAATGTGCAAAAACATGCATATGCCTGTGAGTGTGCATGTAACAATCTAGTGCAAATTATATGTGCAAAAACATGCATATGCTAGTGAGTGCTCATGATACAATCTAATCCTAACTAAGGAAGACTTGGTTTCCCAAATCTTAATTTTCGTCGGGGATGGCTTGCGTGTTGATGTAGTAGCGCTTCAGTCGGCTCTCATTTACTATTATGTTGAATTGGGCTCCCTCTAATGTTTCGAGCAGCACAACTCTGATGGGATCCATCTTTCGTACTCGATAGGGTCCTTGACCTAGATACTTCAGTTTTCCCTTGTGTACTTTGGCATTGTATAACAGGACTAAGTCACCTTCCTTGATGTCTTTAGCTTTCAGATTTGTGTCAAACCATGCCTTTCTTCTACGTTTTTCTATTGTCATGGCATGGTAGGCGACTAGTCTTGTCTCTATATGCTTTTCCAACTGATAGATCCTTTCTTTCAAGGATTCATGGTCTCCCATGCGTTCCTATACTGCTATGTGTAGACTTGGTATTACAAATTCGAGTGGGACCACAACTTCAAGGCCGTACACCAATTAAAAAGGTGTGTTCCCTGTACTGCTGACCTTGAATGTGGTTCTGTATGCCCATAAGCTGCATTTAGTGTCTTTGCCCAATCAGAATGTTGTGGTTCTACTACCTTGGTGAGGATAATGCATATTATTTTATTGATGGATTCGGCCTATCCATTCCCTTGGGGGTAGTAGGGTGTGCTTTTTCTATGGATTACCATGAAGCCAAACAAGAGTTCTTGGATTACCTCATTGACAAAATGTGTGCCTCTATCCGACACAATTTCAATGGGGCATCCGAATCAGGTGATCACATTTTCATATAAGAATCTTGCTGTGCTTCTGGCATCTGCCTTTCTGACTGCTTTAGCTTCAGCCCATTTTGTAAACTAATCAGTGGCCACAATGATGTAGCGTGCCTGTGTTCCTTTTGCTGTTGGATGTATGGGACCCACATAGTCAATCCCCCATTTTTCAAATGGTTTTTGTGCAACAACTATTGTTCGGGCATTGAAGACTTTGTGTTGTGGTTTAGTAGTCCATTGGCATACATCACAGCCTTTTACATATTCATAGGCATCTCGGGGGGGTTACTCATCATATGTAACCCTATCACGTGAGTTCAATAGAAGGATATTTTCTATTTCTAAAATTTACAGAAATAAATATACATAAGGGACTATTTAAAATAGTTTTGGAAAATTTTTACAGATTTGTATAGAAAAGGGGTACATTTTATTAATGAAAAAATTTACAGATAAGGGATTTTAAATATAGGCCTTGCACGCACGTGATATAGAGGGTTTATACATAGTGACCCCCCCGAGATAGGCATATGCCCACAGTGTTGGCCACCAGTAGCCTGTGAGGAGAACTTTTCTTTGTGTGGCTTCCCCTTGGAAGTGTCCTCTTGCAATGACTTCATGGACTTTACTCAGGATTGGCATGACTCATGAGGCATTACACATCATCTTAATATCTGGTCCTTACCCATCTTATACAGTTGTTCTGCAATGAGTTGATAGGGTGTAGCGGGTACTAGATCTACCATCATCACTGCTAGTGTTTGAGTTTAAGTCCTGTAATGAACCATGCCGTGAGGTACTTTGCATCTGGGTGTGGGTCACATTTGGCAATTAATCTTTTTCATCTTACCCAGGTACGTGCGTGTTGAAATATCGAGCTCCACTCATGATATGCCAGGGTGACCGTTGTGCATTTCTGTCACTAACTTGTTAGCTGCAGATGCGGTTGGTACACCACCCATGAATAATAGCTGGATGACAACTATCCTTATGCACTCTAGTTCAAGGCTCAATTAGTATGCCACCTTAGTTAGCTAAGTTTGGTTTGAGACCCACATATAGGGTTCTTCTATTTCTTTGTATGAGAGTTCTTTTGGCTTTCACAACTAAGAAGAGGAAAACTGTTTTCAGCCTCCACCTTTGTGTGTATTCCCCCATTGTGTATGTGAGAAAGCCGCAAGTGAGACTCCTTCCTTCTCTCCCACTATCTTAACATGGTATCAGAGCCTGGTTCATGGTAAGGAGCTCAAAAAAGCAAACCAAGTTCGCGGTGTCCTGGTAAGAGGACCAGTGTTGCTTTCCTTTTCAAGTTTGGCAGCAAATCTCTGCGGGTAGCACAGCCGAAAAGTGCGAGAGTGCATTGTCTCAATTTGACATGCCCTTTGTGGTGTGGCGAGAGGGCAATATATGCTGTGGGGGAGAGCAAAGCCTTTGGTGACTTTATTTTTTTCATTCGAGGCCATTCCGGGGCCCATTTTGAAGGCGAAAGTTCTTCGCAGGCACTTAGAAAAAGGCCCTTTTTTTTGCTGTGCGACCGCTGCTCTGCAGGTCGGTGAAAAGTTACCGCAGAAATTGCATCGTATGCTTGTGCGCAGAGATATTGGGAGTTGCAGAATCATCCTTATTGCCTGCTGATGCCAAATCGTCACTAGGAAGTGACTGTGTGGTCAAATACCACTTTCGTCAGTTTTGTAGATTTGCCTGTGTGAGGTAGAAGCTGTGTTTTTTGTAGTGACAGAATTTTTTGCAGTGTTCTATAATGGTGTCTGATTCTCCTTCACAAATTGTCACTGAAAAGCTTAACAAGAACAACTTCCAAGCATGGAAGTTTAGAATGACGAATTTCGTTATGGGAAAAGGCTATTGGGAGTTCATTACAGGAAATGAAGAAGAACCAATTCTTCCTAATGTTCCCAATCAACAGGAAATGCAAGCATTTAAAGGATGGCATGAGAGAGCCAGAAAAGTTATGTATTGGCTGTCTATCAGTATTTCGGATTCTATGATTGTGCATATTCAGGATGCAAGTATGCCAAAGGAGGCATGGGATACTTTGGCAAAAATGTACAGCACAAATACACAAGCCAGAAAAATGCAGCTCAAGCACGAGTTGCACAATGTGCAGAGAGAAAATATGAGCATTAATGACTACCACATGAAGGTGAAGAAAATTACAGATGCACTTGCTTCCATTGGGTCACCAGTGGAAGATGATGATCTAGTTTTTGTGACCTTGAATGGTCTAGGAAAGAATTATGCTTAGTTCCGGACATCCATTGCCATCCGTGAAAAATTTCCTGATTTTGAGGAGTTGTTTGCTCTTCTAATTTCTGAAGAGCAGAGAAATGGTGGTGCATCTTCTTCAGGAGGAACTTCAAAAGAAACTGTCTTCTACTCAAATGCTGGAAGAGGTAGAGGTAGAGGTAGAGGAGGCCAATCTGGAGGCCGTGGTAGAAATCATAATATGCAGCAAACTCAAGAAAACCAGTCCTTTGGAGAAGGACATGGTAACTCTAGAGGTAGGGGAGCCAAAGAGGTCGTGGTGGATGGCAGAGAGGCCAAAATGCAAACAGCAATGTTGAATGCTACTATTCTGGTAAAATGGGTCATATGGCTAAAGACTGCTATAAAAAGCAGAATGACATTATGAATGGAAAATTGCAGCAAGGCAATTATGCATCCTCTAGTAGATAGGGTGATGACAAAAATGAGCATCTATTTATGGTGCAGCACATGACCAATTCTATGACAAGTGCAAATGAAAGTAATGATGTGTGGTATGTTGACTCAAGTGTGTCAAACCACATGACAGGTCATGCAGAATGGATGCAGGATGCAAGGAAAATGGATAGACCGGGATTTGTGGAGACTGGTGATGATACTGCACATCCTATTATGCAGATTGGTAAAATTCCTTTGTCTATGCAGGATGGGAAAAAGAAATACCTGTCTGATGTATTTCATGTCCCGAATATCACCAAGAACCTGGATTCTCTTGGTCGAAATGTCAATTGAGCAGGGCTTGCAGGTTAGATTTAATCCTCATGGATGCTTTGTTGAGGATATGAAAAATAATGGTCGCTTGATAGCAAAAGGAAAGAAGAAGGGTAGGATGTTTACATTAGATGCGGACATGCCTGAATTGAGTGCAACAATGTTTGCACATGGGACCGGTGTAGTTGTAGATATTGCTATCTGGCATAAAAGCATTTGTCATGTTAATGTACAATGACTTAAATCAATGTAGGCCCAAAATATTGTTGCAGGATTGCCTAAATTCAAGGTTGTAGAAATGCATAAGGTATGTGAAGCCTGTCAATTTGGAAAATAGGCAAGGAAACCATTTCCTATACATGTTCAAGAGAGTAAGAAGCCATTGGAATTAATCCACTCTGATGTGTGGACTACTAAAGCTGCATCTATTGGAGGCTATCATTATTTTGTCACTTTTATTGATGACTACAGCAGAAAAGTTTGGGTGTAATTTATGAAAAAGAAAAGTGAAGTGTTTGGGCACTTCAAATCTTTTAAAGCTATGGTTGAAAAAGAAACAGGCCTGCAAATAAAATGCCTAAGGTCAAATGGAGGGGGAGAGTACCTCTCAAATGAGTTTGCAAGGTTCCTGCAGGAGCATGGCATAAAGCAGCAATATTCATGCAATCATACCCCACAGCAAAATGGACTTGCAGAAAGGAAAAACAGGCATATTGGAGACGTTGTGGGGTTAAAGTTCACTGTGCCTTAACCCCAGTTATGTACAATACTCAAATACATATATAAATGAATGAAAAAGAAGATTAGGGTGGTTCTGCACCCACCAAAACTTGTGTGGCTCTCTGTCTCTCTCTCTCGCTCTCTCTCCCTCTTCCGTTCTTGCTTTCGTTGAGAGCACTCTCAACTGGTATCAGAGCTCGGGTGATCTAGCGGAGCGTGCGTGAATGCTTAGAAGCTCAGCAGCTCTGTGGGAGGAAGGAGAAGCTCTGTGGGAAGCTTTGTGGGTGACTTTACTTGCATCCGAGTGTGCAGAGACCTTGGAGGAACCTTTGGAAAAGTCACTTTGGCTTTGCGAAGTGGTTTTGAGAGCCTGTTAAGAGCTTTCAAAGAAAAAGTCGTTTTTTGAGCTTTTCCCTGTTCTGTTCGATGACAGAGACTCCGTATTGACTTGTAGAGGCAACTATTGCTTGCTTTTGGTGTCCACATTACTTCAGGAGCCTGGAAACACCTTTATTCTTGAATCCGGGATCATTTCATTGGATTTCTGACTCACTGTGTCAGTTCCTGCGTTTTTTGCCCGGGTGTTGGAACTCAAGTTTGGAGCAACCATTTGCAGATCTGTCAGTTTCGGTGGACTCAGGAGGTCCTAAAACTTCTATGTTGCTCATCATTCGCACTCCGGTGGAGTTTACAGATAGCTCTGTTTCCAAAAACGTTTTTCAGTCCGTGTGTTGGACCCAGTGATTGAGACCACGGTTTCCAAAACCGTCTGTCCCATTGCGTTCTAGACGCCCAAAAACCCCTACCTGTCGATTCTTGCGTGATTCGGTGGAGGATTTTCAGAGTTATAGATCTCTGTGTATTCGATTTCGTCTCTCTGTTATGCATTTTTTCATACTAAGGTTTTGAAACCTTAGATTTATGCCACATGGCAGTGGATAAGTATTCACTCCCATTTCTCACTCATCGGTTGGGATTTTGGAGTTCTGGCAGAAGAGAGATATTTGCAGATTTTCTTGCTGGTTCCGATTATGCAATGGCGCCCATGTTTTGAGGCATCTCAGTGGATGATTTATAGGCCATTTGGATGCATTGCGGTCCTTGTTGGATGCGCTGATAGGCCCAAATTGCCTTGTGGGATGCTATTTTTTATGGATGCTTTGCACATGGATGCTATTTTATGCTGAGGGACAGCTTTGACACATTGCAGGTGACGCACTGATAGTGCTATGCTCTCTTGGATGAGACATTATTGATGCATATGCCAGTGGACAGTGTTTATGCTTGAGTCATTTGGCACTTATTGGCATTTTCTTTTGGGCCAGATTTGCTCATATGGATGCATAGTATATGCACATGAGTCAGATGCTTTGAGCTTTTGGTAATATTTCACTCTATTGTGGCATACACATTTGGGTGCACTTGGTATTTGGTGTGATTCTCTCTTGCAGGCACTAGCATTTGGGATTTTGCTTTGTTTGCATCATGGCATCCTCTTCCATGCCTGAAAAGGAGTTTTTCAGCATTAAAAAGTTTGATGGGACAAACTTTTCTTTGTGGAAAGAACAAATAAGGGATGTGCTTATTCAAAAGAAGCAGATTAAACCCTTGGCAGGTATTGAAGCTAAGCCTGCGGATATGTCTGAGGATGATTGGAATGAGTTGGATGCATTAGCAAAGTCTACTATTAGACTTCATCTTGCAGAGTCAGTTTATTTCACAGTAGTAAATGAGCAGACTACGGAAGATTTGTGGAAGAAATTGTGTGCCACTTATGAAAAGGAAACTGCCTCTAATAAAGTTTACCTCATGAAGAGGTTGTTTGAGCTGCAAATGAAGGAAGGGGTCTCCATTGCTTCTCACTTAAATGAATTCAATATTATTTTCAGCCAGCTTCAAGCTCAGAAAATGAATTTTGATGCGGAGACTAAGGCAATATTTCTCTTATGTTCATTGCCATCCTCATGGGATACCTTCCGTACAGCTGTCAGTAACTCTGCACCTGGTGGAGTACTGAAATTTGATGATGTTGTGGGTAGCTTGTTGGCCGAGGAGATTAGACGGAAGTCTGTGGATGGCAACAAGCAGGATGCAGCCTTAAATGTGCAAAGGGGCAGATCACAGTTCAGGGGGAAGTCCCAAGAAAGAGGGAAGTCTCGTAGCAAATCCAGGGCACGGAACATTGAGTGTTACCATTGTGGCAAGAAGGGCCATATGAAAAAGGATTGCTACAAGCTGAAAAGAGAGCAAAAGGATAAGAAAAAGAATGCAAATTGGGGTGCAAATCAAAAGGAAGAGAGTCCAAGGGAGGAAAAAGGAAAAGTGAAGATCGAGGAGATCAATGCAGTCACATGTGATAGTGACAATGATGTTCTCTTCATGTCTAGTTTATCAGCAGAGTTGCTTACCACTTCAGATGATGCATATTCCCAGGATTGGATTTTGGATTCTGGTGCTTCATTCCATGTTACTTCCCATAGGGAATGGTTCTCCACTTATGACAGTGGAAAGACAGGTTGTGTGCATCTTGGAAATGACTATGCATGTGACATAGTGGGAGCAGGTGACATAAAGTTTTCTTTTGCAAATGGGTCTGCATTTGTTTTGAAACATGTGAGACATGTGCCTAAGCTGACCAAGAGTCTTATTTCAGTGGGTCAGCTAGATGATGCTGGTTTTCACACCACTTTTGGCTTTCAAAGTTGGAAAATTCAAAAGGGCTCTATGCTTTTGGCTAGGGGTGCCAAGTGTGGGACTTTGTATCCCTTACATGTATCAGGGGTATTTGATCATGTTGTTGCAATAACCGAGCAGCCAAGCACTTCTTTGTGGCATTGCAGGTTGGGGCACATGAGTCAGAATGGAATGAAACTCTTATGCCGTTTGGGTTATGTACCGCATTTGAGTTTCTCTGATTTTGAATTTTGTGAGCATTGTCTCTATGGGAAGCAGACTAAATCAGCCCATAAAAGAAGGGGAAAGAAAGAGTTTGAAATGCTTGATTTGGTGCATTCAGATGTATGTGGTCCCATGCCTACACGGTCATTAGGCGGGGCTGAATACTATGTGACATTCATTGATGATGCAACTAGGAAAGTGTGGGCTTATGCTATAGCTCGGAAGAGTGATGTGTTCCAAGTATTTCAGAGATGGCTGGCCTTGGTTGAGAATCAGTCAGGTAGAACGCTTAAATGCCTACGCACTGACAATGGTGGAGAGTATCTCTCTCATGACTTTCAGCATTTCTGTGATACACGTGGGATTAAGAGGGAGCTCACATCCCCTCGTACTCCAGAGCAAAATCCAGTTGCAGAAAAGATGAATCGTACCATTCAAGAAAGGTTGCAATGCATGCTTTCCAATGCAAGTCTTTCTGGTGGTTTTTGGGCTGAGGCAATGAAGACTGCAGTGCATGTGATCAATAGATCACCTAGTAAGAGTTTGGATGGTGGTATTCTTGAAGAGGCATGGAGTGGCAAGAAGCCCTCTTACTCTCATTTGCGTATATTTGGGTGTGAGGCATATGCACATGTGCCAAAAGAGCTTCGAAACAAGCTAGATCCTAAGTCTAGGAAATGCATCTTTCTGGGTTATGGTGAAAGTGGAGAGATGGGCTATCGTCTCTGGGATGCAGAAGCAAAGAAGATCATACGCAGCCATGATGTGGTCTTCAATGAGAAGAAGATGCATAAGGCACCCATGAGGTATGTGGAAATGAGGAGAATCACTTTCCAGGATGTGAATCCACCTGCATATGTTGATAGACAGCAAGCTGTCCATGCACCAAATGTGCAAGAAATGGTGCCACCAAGTACTCCCACAGGTATACAATCAAGGGTAGATGATGGATCATCTATTAGTGGAAATGATGAGCCAAATGTGGCTGATATGCAAGTGGGACAGCAAGCTGAAATGCCATTGAGAAGATCATCTAGAGTGTCTAGACCGCCTGATAGGTTTGTTCCAGGGGTAGACTATGTGATGCTTACTGATTGCGGGGAGCCTTCTTGCTACAAAGAGGCTATGATGCGTGAGGATCAATGCAAGTGGGAGTATGCTATGCAATCAGAGATGAGTTCACTTATGAAGAATAAGACTTGGGACTTGGTTTCTTTGCCACATGGAAAGAAAGCATTGCCATGTAAATGGGTCTACAAAATGAAGGTCACAGGTGATGATGTGCCTAGGTACAAGGCCCGTTTGGTTGCTAAAGGGTTCAAGCAAGAGAAGGGTGTGGACTTTGATGAGATATTCTCTCCAGTTGTGAAGATGACCACACTTAGATGCATGCTTGGACTAGTGGCAGTAGAGGATATGGAGCTTATGCAAATGGATGTCAAGACAGCTTTCTTGCATGGGGATTTGCATCAGGACATTTACATGGTGCAGCCGGAAGGCTTTGAAGAAAAGGGCAAAGAGCATTTAGTTTGCAAGCTGAAAAAGAGTCTCTATGGTCTTAAGCAAGCACCTAGAGAATGGTATCAGAAGTTTGATGCTTTCATTCGGTCCCAGGGTTTTAGAAGGAGTGAAATTGATCACTGCCTCTACACTAAAAGGGCTAAGGATAATAGCCTGATAATCTTGGCACTATATGTGGATGATATGCTATTGGCTAGCAAGAATACTTATGAGCTAGATGCATTAAAGGCCAAGTTGCATGAGGCCTTTGATATGAAGGATTTGGGATTTGCAGGTCATATTCTTGGTATGCGCATCACGCGTGATCGGAGTAGGAAACTCCTTTGGCTTTCACAAAAAGAGTATGTTACAAAAGTATTACAGCGTTTCAATATGGAGGGGGGGAAGGCAGTGAGTACTCCATTGCCTCCATATGTGAAACTGAGTCATACAGATAGTCCCAAATCAGATGAGGAGAGGGCCATGATGGCCAAGGTTCCTTATGCATCAGCAGTTGGGAGTCTTATGTATGCTATGATAGCTACTAGACCAGACATTGCATTTGCAGTGGGAGTTGTTAGCCGGTATATGGCTAATCCAGGAAAGAGGCATTGGGAGGCAGTTAAGTGCATCATGAGGTACATGAAGGGTACCAAGGAGATGTGCATTTGCTTTGGTAAAGAAGACATGCGTGTACTTGGGTACACAGATTTAGACTATGCAGGGCATGTGGATAGTAGGAGATCCACTTCCTGTTATGTGTTCACCTTTGCAGGTGGTGCAATGTCGTGGATGTCTCGTGCACAGAAGTGCATTGCTTTGTCTACCACAGAGGCTGAGTATGTTGCAGCCACAGAGGGTTGCAAGGAGGCTATATGGCTTGATCGGCTAGTGGGAGATTTGGGGATTCATACAGGTGTACCGACATTGCATAGTGATTCCATGAGTGCTATTCAGCTAGCACGGAATCCGATCTTTCATGCAAAGACCAAACACATTGAGGTCAGGTATCATTTCATCAGGGAGGTACTTGAGTACAAGCGCATAGAGCTTGTCAAGGTTCATATAGATGATAACCCTGCAGATATGCTGACGAAGAGTCTACCTAGTCAGCGGTTTGAGTATTGTCGTGTATTGATGGGCATTGGATAGTATGCTCACTGGTTGTTCTCCCTTAAAGGCACATTGTCCTTTAAGTGGGAGGTTGTGGGGTTAAAGTTCATTGTGCCTTAACCCCAGTTATGTACAATACTCAAATACATATATAAATGAATGAAAAAGAAGATTAGGGTGGTTCTGCACCCACCAAAACTTGTGTGGCTCTCTGTCTCTCTCTCTCGCTCTCTCTCCCTCTTCCGTTCTTGCTTCCGTTGAGAGCACTCTCAGACGTATCT